>NC_036462.1:9865446-10168476 GCF_002775205.1 Xiphophorus maculatus | reverse complement strand
ATTATATTTTTGGTGTTGGCAAAGAAAATCCACCATATATGAACCAAGTGGCTTGACTGTGACACTTTAAAATAATAGTAAATAATTGTTCACCTTATAGACAGTTTTTCCCAAGTTGCTTGTCATATTCTTCTGCTCTATTATTTTCAAACTGATCAGAACAACAATCAGGATCTCAGTCTAATTCACAATTTATGGCCCCCATTGTCCCGTCAGCAGTCTTATCTGCTGCTGTTTTTGGTTCTAAAAAAACAAAAGCTTGGTAAAAAAAAAAAAAGAAAAAGTAAAGCATGAAGCTCCCAAGATACTGCTGCATATTTAAATATTATAAATAAATTAATGCGCCTCATGAATCCAAATATGACAAAAGATTTTTGGAAATATTTGAAAGTGTAGCCAGAAATGATTATTGTGAAAATGCGACACTAAGAGCAGCTCCAGGATTTATACAACATGGCTGTCATTTTTCTTTTTAAATGTTTGTAAATTGTTTTAAGGTCAAAGAAAGCAGAATATTTTGGGCAGATTATAAGATTTTGATCTAGAGAGTGGCAAAGTCGCACCTTCTTCGGTTGCATGGTTTATCACAAGAAGCAGTTATGCTTAGAACTCACAAAGATGGGGGAAAAATGTTCACATGTGAAATTGATTTGATGATTACATTTTTATGCCTCAAACATCTTGATTTCCCAAAGAGGACACATCCAACCCTTGACCTTTTTCACACCAAACCCTTGGTCATCTGCCATCAGCAACAATGGCATCAAAAGTGATTCAAACTAACTCTTTAGTCTTCAATTTCCAGGAAAGAGGGAGGTCAATAGCTCTCCCTCTATTTGGAAGGAACAGATAGGTTTTATTTGTTAGCAAACAAGAAGAAATAAAGTAAACAAAAAGAAACAGACATCTAGTCTATCAAAGCTTTTCTTTTTTAGTTGAGGCAGAGAGAAGACAGCTTTAAAATATAAAATAGTGGGGTATTAGTTATTCTGAATAGTTACATGTTCTCAACACAAAACATGCATTTGTATAACTTGAATATGAAGACCCTGGTGTCATCCCATGACGAATTTAACTGTTTAAAACCTGTAACATTTAACATTTAGATGTGTATCGGTAAATTCAACCAGCTGCTTCATAACATCCTATTTATTTTACTTCTGACAAAAGTTAGCTTTTAATTCTTGTAAAAAAAATGCACAAACTTGAATAAGATGAACCATTGGAGCATCTCAAACTAGTTTCTTGAACACAACAGTGAGTTTATTGTGCTGCATTGGTTTCCACACTCATTTCAGAGTCCCCGTTGGATGTGATGGACATGTAGCAAAAACAGCAGCTTCAATTGTGACACTATCATGGACAAAAATCTCTGAGAAATGTTTCCAACAGCTTGTTGAATTTAAATCGCAAAGATTTTAGGCAGTTGGGAAAAGAGGATCCAACCAGATGCTAGTAAGGTGTGCTTAATGAATTGGCCAGTGATTGTATTTTAACACACAAAAAAGAAATTGCTCTTTGAAAATGTAGCAACAACTCATTAATGTATTGGCCTCGCTTTTTAATTTTGGGCTGAGAAAAAGAGCCAATAGGAAGTTACCTGGCCCCATGCAGGAAAACAAGCGTCTGCTGAGAAAACAGTTTTATTACACCAGTAGGGAACTGGATGTTTTCTCTTAATTTAACAATTTTGCAAACTGATTTTTAAAGACATCATACTATTTGTACTGTGAGCTGTTACCACTGAATTCACTGCCTTTTTTAAACAACCCACAAATCACTAAACACAGGTTTAATAAATGTGATTCAGAACCCAGAACAATCCTTTCTGGAATGGATCTTATTATTTTATAGTACATAAAAGATTCATTTAACTGATGAAATATAAAAAGATCTAAAAAATACATCTATCACCAGCCAAAAAAACGTAAGAGTAATTAGAGTTCTGTATTCACCATATTTATATTGCCATTATAATTATATAACAGTTGCAGTTTTTTCTTCATTTGCTTTATTTATTTTAATTGTATTCATTTCAGAGCTTTACTTTTATGCTTTCAGTGACCCATTTTTTGCATGCAGCTCATTAAACTTTTATTTCCCCCTCATATTCTTATTATTCTCCACTACGTTTGCTTTTTTTTTTCTTTCTCATCATAATAGCTGGGCAGTGTCTCTTCCACAACCTGTTTTTCAAAGAGAATTCTGTTACAGAACTGAGAGCCATGCACTGCGAATGCTTTTCAAAATAAATCTTTCTGAGGAGTGAAACAGCTTTCATGGTTTTTGTTTCCACCCCTGCACACAGTGGGTGAGGAAGGAGAGACTTGGAGAAGGGGAGAATAATGAACCGCCAACATGAGGCTGGTAGTTCGATGAGTGCACATGATGAATGACCGTGGGGAGGGAGTAAAGGACCAGAGCACAAGCACAGCCATTTGTTACTCCGCTGTCACAAATGTATTTTTAATGAATCTGCACCTCTGACTCCTCTGCAGA
Organism: Xiphophorus maculatus; assembly: GCF_002775205.1. NCBI lineage: Eukaryota > Metazoa > Chordata > Actinopteri > Cyprinodontiformes > Poeciliidae > Xiphophorus > Xiphophorus maculatus. The sequence continues at coordinate 10,165,977 of NC_036462.1, read as the reverse complement.
GCACTGCTGTTCCTTAAGGCCAGTGTGACCCCAATATTTCCAGGGAAGTGAACAAACCCACTTTTACGCTGGCTGTGCAATGTAAATAGCCTTCTCCTTCTGTTTGCTGAGGCCATCAGTCTACTTCCTCATTATTATCCATACGTACCTGCACTGAGAATAGGGGCCACCCTAGCTTTCTGTGCCCCTGGCAGCTGTGGAGAAATTTCACCTTGAATTACTGTTTTATGCTAAGTTGCAGATCTATTAGCAGTGCAAATGCTGCTATATATATATATATGGAACAACGTGGGAAAATACTGTTTCCGGAAATTAGAATGGAGATAAGAAATTTGGTCAATTTATTATTTATCTCCTTAATTTACAAAAACGTTTAAATGATTTTAGCATGTTTGTTTGTTTATGGGTATGTTTGTTTATGACTATATGGCAATATACAGGGCTGAAATCAGGATCAAATTGGCAAAGATGTCATTTGACAAGGAACCAAATTAGAACTGGCAATCTGGAGGGTCTATAGTTTAGGAACGCCCTGGGATCACCCCGAACGGGCTGGGTGATGATGTCATTGGGGAGATAGATGTCTGGGGTTCCCTCCTAGATTTGTTGCGATTATCTGTGGAAAACAATTGATTAATGGATCAAAAGTTACTGTACAAAACAATTGCTGAACTATATAGCAATTTTCTGGCACACTATAAAGTTGGTAAGATATCAAAGTTGAGATTTTAGACACTGGAACAAAAAGAGAGCTCACTATATAGTATACTGCAAAATATAGTGTTTGACGTGTGAGTTTGAAAACAGTGCTAGTTCTGCAGTAGCTTTTTAAAGATGCATCATTTGAATCCATTTGTGTTGAGCAGGCAGAAATCTAAAACATGCACAGTGAAATGGGGCTACATTTTATTTAAGACTGCTGATGAATCATCAAACACCGAGACGTGTGAAACACGTGAGAGGGAGATCAAATAGATTTCACACAGAATATTGTGATAACTTGATCAGCAGGATGATAGAAGGTAAAAATGATGTGGGGAAAAAAAATAAAACTTGTTCTATCTATGTGTAACGTTTCCAGTCGCACTATTAAACTTTTCCATATAGCAACTGCATGCCAAAAAGTGTCAACACGTTGCTTTATTTTAAAGGACGCAGAGCATGATTCAAATGACGTCTCTAATATGCCCTCAAATATGCCACAATCAACATACATTTTCATTTGCAATAATGTGCAGTCACAGGTTTTCCAACAGTCTTTTGAGGAAACTAAACTTGCCTGTCATACGTGATTTATCACAACAACCCATCATAAAAGTGACTTATGCAATGAATACATTGTGCAAAAAGCAAACCCATACAACTGTACTTTTCACATTGTTAACATTTTAGAAATACAACATGAAAACATAATCCTGAGAGGTCAGAATTTAGTCTATCTCTCTCTCCTTTAATAAGGTGGTTCATTACACTATATAAAGTAATTTTCTGCAGTGCTGTTATCTTTGCTCTCGATGAACAAAGAAGATTGTCAACATTGGATTCAAACAACTGAGTTTCCGGCCTTCACGTATATCCAGTTAGCGTCAATCCAAGAGCTCACCTTGGAGCTGTTGACAGCTTGCTGCAGAGAAAATGTCATGTACTGCTCTATATGTCAGCAGGCGAGGACATCATATACCATCCTGGGCTTGTTATGGCTGAATTAAGGCATGCTGTTCCACTGGAGAAGGGACCCGGGTCAGAAAAGAAATGACATGGTGTTTACGAAGGAATGTCATTTTTACTGGACGTCTCCACAGGACCCCGCTGCCTGCCGGCTCGACTGCTCTTCACAGAAATCTCTGCTGGCTCCAGCATCAGGTTGCGGCTGTTCTTGTTTCTGTCTTGATCTGTGACATAACTCTGCTTGTCGCTGACAAAAAAAAAACCATATTATAAATAATTACTTAAAATCCCAACATGTACAATATTCTCAATAATCCATACTTTAAACAATCATTTAAAAGCTAAATACCAAATATAAAATTAAAACAAGCCCAGTCCAAATAACTGGTTCAAAGAACCCCAAAAAATGGCTAACTTTTCTTTCAATATATCTACTTTATCTTTTAATTTGAAAGAAATCACTTTACAAAGTAGAACAATTTTTGTCTCTACAAATTTTATCTGCAAATTGAAAAACTACATCTCCAACAAGTTTAGGTCAGAACCTGTCTTGACTGTCCTTTGGGACTGTGCTGTCCTCATAGATTTTCAGCATCGTTTCGGTGCGATCATCAAGATGCTCCTTAGGCTCCTGAAACCTAAAAATAAATCAATACATTTATACATAGCCATTAGAACAACAGATCATTTATTCTACACCTCACTGTAAAATAGACTAAGACTGTTAAAACCTTAAATCAATGCAACATGCAGAAATAAACATAATTTGTTGGATTTACTATAAACCAGAAGCAGACACTTGCATGTGCAATGCAAAAATTAGAGAACAAATAAATATATAAAGTAGCTAACTTACATTATTTATCTACTTTTTTTTCTAACAAAATAAATGTTGGTAAAAAAACATCCAGTCATTGTGACATAATGAGCATAGTAACAACCTTTACTGCACCTGGGCTCGAGCCTCTCTTTGACTTTAGCGATGGACAAGATGTAAGGGCTGATCTGTCTGGCGATAGTGGTTAAGTAAGAGTTCTCCTGTTTCAGCTGCATCAGGTCATATAGCTGAGCTACAGTTCAGAGAAGAATTAAGGCAGGTTTTACACAACAAAAGAAAGAGAAGTAATTAGGGACAAATGTGAATTTGTGTTGTCACTGCTGGACAAAAACCTTCATAGATCTCCTGCTCGTTATTCACCATCTGCAAAGTTTCATCCCAGATCTGTGAAGAAAAGAACAAATTTACGTTAATGGATTCATTGTGTAATGGAAACAACTGGCATGGTTGGCAAATTTAATGTGAAGGACAGAAACACATTAAAGTCAAACAAACGTTCTACTGTTTATATTATAAATAGAAATAATTTACACAACTTTGTAGTAATAATCTAGAACTTTCTGCCTTGACCATGCCTGGAATCTGGTACTTTAAAAGATTTTATTACCAATTTAAACAATTTATTTAACAAAACTTTTTTTATAGAAACATGAGTTCTGACAATATAAGTTTTTTCAGTTTCATTATTCTGTGTATAGAGCCCGTGCAAATGGGGATCTTTATCATGTTTCTGTTGCGTGGGTTCCCTTACAATTTAATTTAATATTAAAATAAAAAATCATTACATATTATTTCAGGGATAATAACAGGAATTCAGCAAAGTGTGTGCATTTAACATTTTTGAAATGTCAATGCCATAAGCACAAAGTTCAAACTCCATTAAAGCGCCGGTCTTTCCGCACTCACCTCTTCAAACATAACTCTCATGGTTTCCACAGTGGAATACTCAGCAGCAATCTGATTGTCAATATTCAGGGATCTGTCCAAGATCTCTCCCATTTTATCTGTGTTGATGATGGAATGGTGCTTGGTCAAGTCTCTGTGCATCTCCTGAACCTGGTCCTTCAGATTCTGAATCTCTGTCTGCAGAGTCTAGAAACACAGACACACACAGACACAGGTACAAAACATTCCCTTAACATGATGAATGTAAAGCTTTCTGCTTTGGTGCATCTGAATATGAAAACTTTGTTACTGTTTCAAAAGTTTAAGGTAAATCTTAAAGAATTAAAGTTGCTGACTCTCATTTGATCCCAGATTTTTTTAAAAGTCAGCATTTTTGATTATTGTGTAAATTTAGCTTCCTTTTAAGATAACTAAAGTATTTTTGAAATGAAATGCAGTGTTGAATTTTCCAAAAAACATTTATTATACAAGAGTTCTCAGACCACAATAACAGCTGTCACAATCAAAACATTTTTCTCTCTGCTTGTGACACAAGTCTTTGACAACACGGCTGACAACATTGTCTCGATAGTGAACATTATGCTTAAATTTCTTGTTTCAAATACAGAATTAGCTTCTGGAAAACAAACTGAGAATGAATCTTCTAAAGGTTACTTTTATCTAAGAATAAGAAATCAGAAACACACAATTGGCTGGTGTGCTTCCGATCACTGTTCTGCTGCACAAGCCAAACTTACTACAGCTTAGAGCTGTAAACTGATAGATGGATATTCTCTTGCAAGATTTTGGGGATTAGAGCAGAATTCATGGTTGAATCTTGGTGTAAATTGACCAGGTCCTGAAGCAGGACATTTTATTAAGCCAGCTTTAGTAAATTTTCTTTTGAGATTTTAGTTCACCCTCTTCACTCACCCGGTAGGAGTTCTCGTAGTTGCGGCAGTGCTCAGTGAAGGGGGTTTCCCTGCCCTCAGCCAGGAGAACCTTAGTGCAAATATTCCTGTGAGATGTCGGCTTTCGCCCAAACCCCGAGCCCACCGGCATCTCACTGAGAGAAGGAGAGTGGCAGGGTAACGAGAGAGGGGACTGGAGCCTGCAGAGAGCACATAACACCCAGTACAGGCCCTCGCTTCTCATTTAAACATTTACTTTGGTCCTGTAATGTGCATCCGAGCGCCTCTTATTTAAATACAAGTGCAATTTGATCTATGATATCAAGCCTCTCTCATTCTGTCGACATCAGTGAAGCAACATCACATCATCTTGTTCAGTCAATAAGTCACAAAGCTTTGTTACATTTTTACATTTTCAGTCTTGTCTCGATAGGGAGCTTATACGTTAGGTTGAAAGGTAACAGTGGGATGTCTCAGGAATTGCGATGAATACTAGTTATACTAATATTTGTAAGATTGTGATGTTAGGCCACTGATATAATATAAGATTTTGAGAATCCAAGTACACTCTTCAAAAAAACAATGAATCTACAATTCTAAAAAAAAAAAAATCATACAGTCAAAATGGAGGGTAAAAATGTATATTAAAGTACAACAAAACTAAAACAAACTTAACAGCTACCTGGTGCTAACTATGCAGTATCACTACTGATTTCACTAGAAACACAGAGACCAGAGTACACAGGCGGCTATACAGATTGTAAGATCTGACGTGAAAACTTTGTAGTTTTCTTGGGCTCCATGTCAGCTGACTTGCTGGCCATTTCCTCACAATCTTCTAAACATTTATGTGTAGCAGACAATCAAAATGCAAGCAAAATTGACTTCTCATTTTCATAAACAAGTTTGCAATATTTCAATTTGGTAATAAAAAGTCAATATCACCCAGATTCCAAACAACTTACAGCTATAAGAATGACAAATTCAGGTCTGGCTTCAACACTTTCACAGTGACTATTAACGTTGAAAGAAGCGTGAATCTGCAGTAGCTGGACGTAAGTGCTTCTGTTTTATATTTAATATCCACAGAGGATCCGGGTTTTATTACAGATGAAAATTATAACAGCAGTAAAGCAGCATCAGTTACAAAAATGTACCAGCTTGCAGCACTTCCCTGATCTTTAGAGGGAAGTTATGACAAAAATACAGTCAGCAAGCAGGCTTTCCATCATCAACCCCTGCCTGGTTTGCATCAAGCATTGCTGTCTGTGGGGAAGATGCTTTAAGATATGAATTTTAAATGCATAAAGGACAGAGGCAAAACCCTTCAAAAAAGTATTTATGAGAAGGAAGAAGGCTGTGGTGTAGTAGTTAAACTGCCACATACTAAGGAAAATCCATTCCCCCTTTCATCTGTCAATTCTATCATCTATTCATTGCATTTGCAAATTAATCAAAAAAGTGGTGAGTGGAAATGAAAGATTTGATCTATGATGAGATTATGCCCTCAAAACAAACTCAAACAAATCTCTACTTCATTCTTTAACTATTATCTTGCCAAATGTGTATTGAGGAGATGTTTAAAGCTTGTGTATGTGTCGCTTGTCATGCACATCATTAGTTCAAATAATCAAAAAGTGATAAAATAAACAAGTACTTACCTCCAATCCATTAGGCTCCTGTGCCTCCAGTTTCCCTGTCCGGAACTAATGCAGTGACAGACCTGTTTAAAACATATCCTCCTCTCACTGTCACACAAGTCATCCCCCACACACCCAGACTATGTCCTCACAGCAGTGACGCCAATTTAAAACCTTTCCTGTGCTAAAGCTGTGACATCAACAGTGCAACCGCTCCTGAGTGCCAACCTGCAGCTGAATCCTAGACAGTTCTGTGAAATTATGATAAAAATAGTCTCAGGCGGCCGGACACCAATCCCTGTCAAGTTTGGGTCTTGCACTTGCGGGGCGTTAAACATGTTGGAAAGAAACGTTGTCAGTATGCTGGCATTAGAGGATAGGCTTAAGGACCTGTGAATAGTTAAGAGACACTGATGTGGAAAAAGCATTTGTGTTTGTCTGTGATGGGCACAAAAACAAGGAACGAGTTATACCTACTTTTGATTTCAAGAATTTTTTTAATGAACATCTGAACCGGAAAGTATCAGTATGTTTTAAATAATCTCTGTCCATGATCTATACATGCAACCATACATCCATTCACCACCTGAACGTTGTCTGGTCACAACAAGTCCACAGCTTTCTAATTTGGGAATGTTCTCCAAATCAATGCCCCCCATTTAACAAGGTGAATTACGCAAACATATCAGAGTACAAAGCTTACAGAGAGGCAGACAAAATAACTGGCATAGCGGGATTCAGCATGGCGCCTCCTTTCCGCTGCATCTGCACTTGCAAACCATTTGGGGATTGTAAAACTTGGAAGCTTTACATGTGTGAATTTTCTGCCCAGATTATTGTCTTTCTCAAAAGAAACTAAAGGATGCCAATGACACAAACTGCTATGCAGACAATTGGCAGAAGAAAACACTGCGAAAGGATTTAATGGAGAAGATATTACCTTGTTACGACACTTGTGGAACCAGCAACAGAAGGAGGACGGCGGGATATTATCTGGAGCAGAGGCTCCAGACAACGAGCAAACTCACTCCTATACTCAGTATTGATCTAAACAAGCACAAAGTCAAAATAAGTTAGTCAGTCACAACAAATACTTCCAAAAGAACAGGGAAATGCCAAAAATTAACACATAACAGAAAATCGCAGTATTTCGATTGTAGGGCAATGTGTGAAGCATGAAAGGTTTTATAAAATTCTATAGTTTAGAGACAATGTCTATTATTCACAGAAAACAATACCTCACAGCTCAGGGCACATATTTTTTGCGTAATGTAATAGGAAACATTGTTTTTCACAGTTTGAAATTCAGTTTGGCAGAACAAAATGACTATATTTTGTTCATGGAAATGTTCAATGTCCTTAATTTTTTTTCTTTCAATTTGCTTGCACCATTTGCTTTATTTTTGCACTGGATTCACAACTCAGATTGCACTAATTACAAGCAGATGCAAGCTTTATTTTTGCACAAAGTCACAGTTGACTTTGTTTCATAGTCAAACACAGATAAAAGTTGAATGAGAAAATGGCTGAACATTTTCATTTTCATAACTCCAGGTTCAGACCTGATGAACCTGATCTTTGTTCTGAAAGCTTTATAACTTTCAGAACATCTGAAAGGTGGAATTCCACCAGCAAAGTGATTTTCAATCAATAAGCAATGCCTTAGATTTTAAGAATGTGTGGAATAATGCAACCCTTTGACAGATTAAAAAAAACATAGGTTACATTTAAAATGTATGAAACTAAAAAAAGAAACACTTCTGGACCATCACACTGTTTTAATTTTGCTCAGTTTATTAAAAAAATGTCTTTGGTTTCTTTTTAGCACTGTGGCTGTGCGCACACATGACACGTGACAGAGAATTTCAGCAGTCAGTATTTTCCTGCACAATCTACATTTTGCAAAATGCTTTCATCTTTGAAAATTATCTTTGAGGATGTGCAACTATCCCTTCTGGCTGTAATTTATTATCTATACTGAATTTGCACACACATTTAGCACACACAAATTTCTAATTGAATCTACACCTTATATTAGTTGGTTGGCATTTCAGTGGTGCTGAGCTAAAAAGAAAAAAAAGGTCAAACTGCATTGTTAAGGAGACAAATATCAAATTGTTTAAAAGTCAGTGTGCCAGCATTTTCAATGCATTTTAGCTCTAGATGAATGCCTTGTACTCACTTTGCTGCTTTGCACTGGCCGCAGTCGATGAGGGAGTTTCACAATCCTCTTCAGCCTCTCCATGAGTTGCTGTGCAAGCAAGAACATCCTGGTTTGATTCAGTGACCTGCTTCACCTCAATGAGGAGTTATGGACAGCCTCCATTTAAAAGCCAATTCAATCCAACAAATACAGTAACCTTTCTCTTGCCAATTTTTGTTTTCAGAGTTGTTTGCTGAGAAAGCAAAGGTCATTTATTAAAACAAAGCACTATATCTATCTTTTCGTCTTTTCTCATTTTCTTATTAGTCTGTTCTCCATTTCTCCAAGTCACTGTTGTTTTGAACTTCTCTGTTTTCTGTATAATTTTAAAATTTTACACAATTATACATAGCTCATTATAACTTGTATTGGTGTGTTGCTACATTTTTACATTTTGCATCGTTCTGACGAAGTGCAATAATAACCACTTCAGTTGTTAATTACTATACTTACATATCCCATATCCAGAAACTCATATTTGTTGGCTGAGCTGAGAAAAGCTGAGCAGGTGACCAGATGGACCTAAAAACATCAAAAGAAGAAACAAAAAGTATTAAAGTCTACAGAAATAAAGAGCCATTGAAAAAGAAATAACATTTCCATAAATAATAACTCAAGGCCTTGGACATCTAGCTCTGGTTTCCAGAGTCATTAACTGTTTGAGTTATTAAAAGTCAGCCTAACAAAGGTTTGCTTACTTTCACTAAATTCTGATTTGTGTCATGTTTCTGTATTGATCCCCCATCCAAAGTAAATAATGAGTTGTCTTTCCAATAGTGGTAAAATTTTGACATCATCACTGGTATCAAGTTGTGATCTTGTCCTCACCTGAAGTGTTGGAAGTAGAGCAGTGAGGTGAGACAGTTGCTCCTTTAATGCTTTCTCCTTCTCCTCATGCTGACTGCAAACACACCACACACACACACACACGCCAGTATGTAAGACAACACCTTTAAACTTGTGCATGCCACAGTACCCAGAGGACTCAGCTCAGGAGGTGCAACCACAAACAACACACTCAGTATTTCCAGGAGTTAATCTATCTGTCTTCTCCTGTAACAAACACACTTATGCAGACACACAAAGCATGACATAAATAGCCTTTAACATCCTTCTGGGAACACAAACCACTGGATGGTTTCCAGGCAATAGAGAGAGCACAAGATGGATTTAGACAGAGATGCACTTTGCCGGATCTCAAAACTGTTTTGATTCAGTCACAAACACGTACCCACAATAAACAGCAAATTCCATAAACAGCAAATTCCTGGTGGTGTTACTTTTAAGATTATGCTTTGGATTCACTCATTAGAGATGACAATTTGCAGGTTTTTTAAGAATGGCCAGGATACATAAAGCACCTGATATCAGTATGTGTGAGTAATAAATCCAATTATATCTTAAAAAGTAATCTAACCTACTGAATTAGTCAGATTTAAACTTTAAAGAACATTCATTCAAACTTTAAATGAGTCTCTATTGCAGTTTAGAAGGCAAGTTTTCATAATGTAATGCCTAACACTGTCTGGCATAATGTAAGTGATATTTTTGCCAAATTGTCTGAAATGAAGAAACACAAACAGACTATTATGCCTGCAGGCTGCCTCAGGTTTCCTGACATAGTTGGTTTATTAATCTTTTGCATTTTGTAAGTAAAAATGCTCTTCATGTAGCTTCACATTCAGTTATTATCTTCACACAAGTTCTAAATATCATTGTTAAAATTACAGCATATTTCTACAGAAGTGATTTTAACTCAGCATTCCACTTATTAAACATGGAAATTATCCAGAAAAATGTGTTTGATGCGGAGCAGATTATTCTGGGAAAAACAAGGTGCTATTCATCATCTTTGAAGTCATTACAACAAAGTGTAACAATAAAAAGCATAAACTCAACTCAACTCCTGAGAGTAATACAATAACTATGATACACAATTGTGGCAAAAAATAGACATATCTAGACAATGCTCATCTTTACAGATATTTATTTTACCTCTGAGCTGCTTTTAGCAGAGTCTTTTTCCTCTCTGCTAGCCTTTCCTGTCAAATGAGAAGAGAAAAAAATCCCCCATTATCCTCACAATGATGTGAAAATGGCCTTGAGCTCTGCAGTACCTAATAAATTCTCAAGATAGTGAAAGAAAATTGTTTAAATTGTACAGTGTAGTTCCCTGCTCTCTTGGATTGTTAAAAAAAAAGCTGTGTTTTCTAACATTTAGATTAATAGAGACATCCAGTGGCCAAGTAGCGCTAATGGAACCAGAGGGAGCCAGATGGAGGACATGGAAATTGTAAATGACTAAAATGATGGCATATTTGAATCTTGTGTTTTGAAGAAAGATGAGAAATCACTGTGCAGGTTATTATGCCCACAGAAAAAACTGGAATAGGATTTACATCTGAAAAGAGGGAGCAGTTTTACCTCTTATTACCTTTAGGCCATATGTAGTTATTATGTTAGGAAGGTTTAAGTAGGATGTGTATTTTAAGAGGATGTTCACTCAATTTCATAGCTTAAAAAAACAATGGTGAAAGAAACATTGTTTTTAAAAAGAGAGTAGTGTCGTGGCCATTTATGTAAAAGTTTTGTAGTTTATAATTTTTACCAGTTTTGTTTTGTTCTTTGTGTAGTGGAAATATATTTAAGTTAATTTAGATTCAAAATTTGTAATTCATTTTTATATTTGGAATTATTTAGATTACATTGTTAATTGTTAGACCCGCCCACCAATTTGAGCGATTAAGAACACACCGGGTGCTGGGCGCGGGGTGGATTGTTTGGTGGATTGTTTGGTGAATGTCTGGTGTGGACGGGAGGCTTTTGGAAAATGATTTTTTGACCACTTGAACATTTGAACACTTGAACACTGGAACAGTTGAACATTAAATCGAGACTATTTTTTTTTATTTCAACTAAGTTACAAGACTTTTGATTTCAACTTTAACAATAAATGAATCAGTACAAGTGCGTACAAATCCCAAACCACCCGTTACCACCCACAGCCTTTATTGGAGTTTATTTTTGTTTTTTGGAACCGAAGGCTGCGACAGAGTAGCATAGCTAGAAACTGTACTCAAGTCATGTTACTTTAAAATAAACCTTTAAAATACTTAAATAGAAGACAAAATGTACAGTAAAATTATTCAAGGTATTAATTTTCCCAAAGTTACTCAATAATTTCTATCAATGTATCATGTAATTTAATCTTTTGTGGTTTTATTTACAAAACCAAGTTCTTCAGCTGCTTCAAAACAGTTTTGTGTCATACGTTTTTATTTAGGTCTTTCTCTGAACTCAGCTGATTTCAGATTTCGCAATATTAAAACAAATATTTTGTGATTTCTATAAACACATAAATCCCCCCAAATATGTATGCCAGGATACCATTAATATAATTGACCAGGATATATACATAAATAGAGTTTATATTGATAGTTTCAGGAAACAAAGAGGAGAACAATAAAGGGAAGAACAATATAAAGAAATAGACCTGCAAACTGTTGAACAGACTACAAATTGCACTTTCTTCATCCTCCACATTCAGACGCACTTCCCCGATCATTGCCCTCAGCAGATGGATTGCTTCTCCGGTTGAGGTCTGCAGCTCCTTCACCACCTGCAGTTAAAAGACAAGGTCACTGTGAACTAATGAAATTAGTGAGTTAATGAAGGCAATCTAAGCTTCATAAAAATCACTTGTATTGAAGAACAAAATGAATGAAAATTAGAAAACACACCGGCTAGACATTATTTTATTACAACTGTTAAAAGTTAAAATATTTCACAACACAACATGTTGCTGTCTGCATCATAAATTTGTAAAAGAACAGACATGAGTTGCTCACCAGCACAGCTTGGTCCAACATCTCACAACCCTGAGCATAAGCTGTTTCAATGTCGATGCAGTGAGTTCGACTCTCCCTGCAAAAAGGTAGTCAATTCAAAACAAAGCAAAACTGTCTGCACCAATTCACAACAGAGGAACAAAAGGATAACAATCATAATATGAATTTACTCACACTTGCATGTCTCTGAAACATTTGATGCAAAGCATTGATTTATTCTCTGTTGAGAAAAGGATGTAGGGCTCCTCATGGAGAGCTGCAGAGAGAAATCTGTTTTAACTACTGCGTGGACAAAAGTCAAGATTTGTAAGAAACTGCAGGGCTCTGAATAAAAATGTTATTCGTGAATGAAACTCTTAATTTACTTTTACACTGACAGACATTTGTTGTAACACATTTAAACAACAAGTTTGGGACCACTTTAAAAAATAACCAACCATTTTGCCCGAGAATATGGTTAACATGAAGCAGAAAATCTATCCAGAGCCCAGGAGGGTGCACAGCTCTCTGGCTTGTTAGTCTATAATTATTGTGGAGTAAATTACAGGTGGCACTCACAGCATTTTCTGTGTTTGGCTTTGGTGCGTTTGGCCAATGACACAATCTCGTGGTGGGAAAACATTCTGGCCTTGTGTGTCAGCTCTCGGCAGGTGGTACAAAGTGGCTGGCTGCAAGTGTTACAGTAGTACATCAGACCTGTGTCCTGTGTACACATGAGAAGGCAAAAAATGCAGACAAATAATTATTCATATTAAGAGATCAAAGTTCAAATTTGATTAGGAGAACATGACTAAATGTTACAAATAAAATATCTAAGAACTAGGTGATTTTCTGTAATAATTTAGAATGTGATACTTTTTGAATTACAACAAAACTACAAATTAATTGTTCGTGGCTTTTGTCTTAATGTTCATGAACTGATGCAAATGAAATGCTGCACCTTTTTGTTACTTTCTTGGTCACAGTTGGCACAAAGCACCGTCTCCTCAACATCTGCATTGTTGTCCACGAGGAACTTCAGCAGACGATCCTCTGGTGGGAGGGCATTATTTCCTTTAATCATTGAGTGGTATCTAGAGAAAGTAAATAGTCATACATCTTATAACTCTTAAGAGAAAAAATGTCATTCATTGGAAAGTTGTTGTTATTTGTTTACATTATTCATTTTCAGTGTATAAGAATTTATTTTTGATGTTTTTCTCTGACAGCACAGTTAATTTGAATGCAAAACCATTGGAGTAAGAATTTCTAATAATTCTCATTGGATGAATGTTCATCAAGACAAGTAAGACATTATATTCATCTTTTGCTATTTATTTTGGGAGGTTTTTATATATTTGGAAATTGAAAAGTCATATTAAAAACAATAATTTAGGGAGTGCATTTTGTATGACGAAAGCAAGAAAATTCTCCTTGATATGAAGAAACCACTTGAAAAATAAATAAATGAAAAGAAAATGGATACTCTATAAAAAAATCATATAAAGATGAAAATCTACAAAGCTGTGTCAGTTTTACAAAATATTAAAAAAGGAAGTTGTTCATTGTGGAGCAGTTTCAAAACAATACTAGAGGGGGCAGCAGAGACTTCCGAAATTAGATGTTCACCGAATAAGACAATCCGGAAGTCGGTTTGTGTCAAACCAATCAAGCGTGTTCTCAACGGTGTGTCATCTAGAAAGTTCTGGCAAGTGAAATCTTCTACCAGTAAATGACAGCGTGTAAGTTTTCACTGTGATAGGATTATATCCGGCGTTTAAGATGTCTCTTATTTCCGAGGAAAATGTTCGCGGTGGGAACATTTTTAGGGAGCTTAGTGCGGACGACGAGGAGTGGCAGCCCACCGAGATAGAGAGCTTGTGTATGAACTGCTACCAAAACGGCACGACCCGCATGCTCCTCACTAAAATCCCCTTCTTCAAAGAAATCATCGTCAGCTCCTTCAGCTGTGCTCACTGCGGCTGGTCCAACAAAGAGATCCAGTCTGCGGGCCGAATCCAGGACCAGGGGGTCTGTTACACGCTCGAAGTCAAAACGAAGCAGGACTTGAACCGGGAGGTTGTGAAGGAGGACTGTGCGGTCACCAAGATCCCTGAGCTGGATTTCGAAATACCTCCTTTTACCCAGAAAGGTTCGCTTTCTACTATCGAGGGGTTGTTGGACCGAGCAGTAGCCGGGCTGGAGCAGGACCAGCCTGCCAGACGGGCTGCTGAACCGCAGGTGGCGGAGAAAATAGACGAGTTCATCCAAAAGCTGAAGAAGCTCAAAGATGTTGAACACGAATTCACGCTGGTGATTGAGGATCCATCGGGGAACAGTTTTGTGGAAAATCCTCTGGCGCCTCAAAAGGACGAGGCTCTGACAGTGACCCGGTTCAAGAGGACCGCCCAGCAGGACCAGCAGCTGGGAATACGGCCTGATGATGACCAGGTGGAGGAGCGTTCAGGGAACGACCTGGAAGCTATGAGAGGAGAGGTCCTGGTGTTCCCCACAAACTGCCCGGAGTGCAACGCGCCTGCCTCCACCAATATGAAGCTGGTCCAGATCCCCCACTTCAAGGAGGTCATCATCATGGCCACCAACTGTGACAGCTGTGGCCACCGGACCAACGAGGTCAAATCCGGTGGAGCTACGGAGCCGCTTGGCACCAGGATCACACTGCACGTCACTGACGCTTCAGACATGACCAGAGACGTGCTCAAGTCAGAGACCTGCTCTGTCCTCATCCCGGAGCTGGAGTTTGAACTGGGAATGGCAGCTCTGGGTGGGAAGTTCACCACGCTGGAGGGGCTGCTGCAAGACATTAAGGACCTGACTGTCTCCAAAAACCCCTTCATCTGTGGTGACAGCAGCTCCACTGACCGGGTGGAGAAGCTAAAGGAGTTTGGGGAGAAGATAGAGAAGATCCTGGCAGGAGAAATGAAAGTACACATCGTCCTGGACGATGCAGCTGGGAACAGCTACATGCAGAATGTGTACGCTCCAGAGGCGGACCCTGAGATGACAGTAGAGAAGTACACTCGCACATTCGATCAGAATGAAGAGTTGGGCCTAAATGACATGAAGACTGAAAATTATCAAGAAGAAAACTGAACTGAACTCAAATACTGGAATAAACTGATAATTGGAAATGTCTGCACAGACCCAGTGTTACATTGCATCCATATTTTCTCTCATTTTCATGTTTTATTTTAAAAACTGGGTGAATTATTGCTTTCAAAAAGCCTTATCTTAAACTTAAACAATTCTAAGTTGTTGAAATGTGTAATAATTAAACAGTTCATATAAAGAAAATCTGATTTGTAAAAACACAAATGCTTGTGGTTAATAAAGATAAATGTCAACTCAAAGCTGTGCATTCCTGTGGCATTCCAGAAGATGGCGCTGTTTTACTGTGAATTCAAAGAAGATTTAGCTTTCAGAAGACCTCACACTGTGAGACAAATTAATCTTTTTATGCACCCCAGAGTGTGCCTTAATCTAAATAACATTACGTAAATTGATGTGATGCTGGCTCTGTTCATGTATGGCAGACAATTATGGTTAATATAAAGGTTTACATCTAGAATTAAATTTAAATGCTCATTTTCTTTACATATTTGCTTCTGATAGCCAGCATGTACAATGCACTGAATGGGCTTTTTATGTTTAAATACTTTAAGTGTGGGTTACTTGGGAAGGTTTATGGAATAGCTGGTAGTGTTTTCTTAACCTTATAATTTCTTGCTGCCATTAATAAATGTAAAATATAAAAATAATGGAAGTAAAAAAAAAAAAACTTTTGCTGCTAGAGAGCAAACTCTTTTTTCCAGAGCAAGAATTTGTGCATAAAAATAGTGCTGTACAAGATGTGTAGACTGCATCACAATAGAAATGTTTGCCATTACCAAAGCATGACTAGATGTAAAATTTGGTTGCCTCATTTTATTAAAACTGTGGTCGACTTCTAATGTCTTTGGCCAGGCAGAGGGACTTTAACTGTTCAATGTCCACCTGAGTGACTCAGGAAGGTGATAGAGGCAATAATGGAAAAGAATAGTTAAAAAAAATTAAGCATAATTGCAGTCAATATCACAATATTTGTCACGTTTTTCTAAGATAATGCAGCTCTAACTGAAAATGTAATTAAATACTTATATCTGAAAAACTGGTGAATCAAAAACCTTGTTTAAAGCAAGACCAGTAAGCACCAAAGGACCTAACATCATGTTAAAATTTGATTTACCAGCTAATGTATCTATTTTTCGCCACATTAACCACTCTTATTAAATTGAAATAGTCCAAAATCTGCTTCATTTTGATTCAGTTACACTGGTGCAATTGTTCCCAACACTGCTGAACATGTTTTATCTCGTTTTCATTACTGGGCTTCCACTAATAGAGAAGTGAATTGCTAGAATACATGGCTCTTGAGCGAGCAGCTGCTGTGGCAGGAAAAAGATGAAAATAGAAGCTGGCATTCAGTATTCTAAGAACAAAAAACAGCACACACTGATTTGATGCCTGTGGGGTTGTTGTTCCTGACATACTGATACTTCTATGTTCTGTGGATAACATATCTTCTATTGATATTACTTGGGCTTGTGCTGACTAATTCTACACAGGTGAAAATTCAACAATTAGCATCTCAAACAACAAAACCACCACAATGAAATGTGTTGTCCTGGAATATAACATCACATACGTGGGGAAAAAGGTGTAACTATCCATCTACAGTTTCCCCAGAAAGGCTATTGGAATAAGAGTTTGATGTGGTTGAACTTTCACAAGTAACATTTTTTTTAGACTAAAATTGTTTTTGTTCAGATCTATATCTGCTATTTTGAACTGTGATTCCAGTTTTTCAATATAAAACAATCTTGCCAGTCTGATCTAATATTGACAATCGCTTCTATCAGAGAAAACTGATATGACTGACCTGAAGGTGACTGTGTGCCACAATTTCTCCCTATACAAGGAATGAAACAGGTTGCTGTGGTATCATGTGACTGCTTTTGATTATCCCAAGCTGATGGCACTGCTCCCAAATACCAGTATGCTTTGTTAGCTATGTGACCAGGCTTAATGGAACTTTTAGCCCCTTTCAGTGTTGGAGCCAAAAGCTAAATAAGAGAGTGGGGTGACCCTGCAGCTGCTTCAGCCACTCTGACCTACCCAAACCTGGACATGATTTAGGTCACAATAGTCTCTAAATAATAACATAATTTGTTGGGAGGCTCTTTATGCCTGAAGGTAAAACTAGACAACTGTTCATACCTTAAATCAATAGGTATGAACTTATTGATTCAGGCATCAATAGGTACGAACCTATTGATTTAAGGTCTAATGCAACTTGTCAGAGGTTGTAATGCCAAATAAATGTGTCTATATACTACCAAAAACATCTCTTCTTGACCTTGGACTCAATGTTTTCACTTTATTTAAGGATTTGTGGTTTACCATCATATGTCACGTTGTGGATCCAGTATGCAGTGCAAGCCTCATAGTCTAAACAGAGCACGACCAACTGCAAAGTTTCATCTCTTACCCACAGAGGGGGCAGCTGAGGCGGCAGTCATTGGTCCGACCTCGTAGGCAGCGGGCGCAAAAGATATGGTAGCAGTCCAGTATACATGGGGACTTATACTGCTCATGGCACAAGTGACACACCAGGGGGTGGACGTTAGCACAGTCCACCTCAAACAGGTTGCCCACATTGGAGAAGATCCCTCCTGCCATCTGAAGACAGAACAGGTGAATAATGACAAACAAAGAGAGTAGGATGGCTTAAATCACTTCATCACTTGAAATAAAACATATGTGCTGTGGTGTTAAGTAACAGTCCAAATATTTCAGTCATTTTAAGAGAGGCTAAGCTGACCGACATAGCAAGCACATAGATACAACAAGCTGGAAATTAGTTGAAGTAAACATGCACAACTTTTTACTCTTACAGCTCAACCATGTGTTAAGTGAACAGAGATTTGGTAACTACATAAAATATACACAACAACACCAGAGTTATTGTCAACAACATCAAGACAAGACTTACTGTAAATGTAGCAGGCTTGTCTGCAGAAAGAACAGAGAGCCACTGTCTTACCTTTCAGTGGTGCTTGCTATCAGCTACCCCCAGCAGGAATGACAGCAATGCAGAAACTCTTCAATAGTCGGGTGATGGGGTCTGTCCACCAGGCAGCTGACAACTCTCACCTCCTGCCAGCCCCTCAATGTTGCCAAAGTTCAAAAGGGACATTTAATATTCTTGCTGCTGTCTGTGAGTGCAGTTGTCTAGATTACAAAGCTATTCTGACATTGCAACTCGTGCTGCAGTAGAGTGAAAAGAGACTAAACAAATATATTTTTTCACATTACCAGTAACTATAAATTATGTAATTTACTAATTGTATTTTTAGTTTTACTTTTCTCTTTTGTGTAAAATTCTTCTGAAACATATCTTAATGGTATCTTAATGGTTTCTGATTACATCAGCACAACCACAGTAATCTAATGCAGATTCCAAAATCAATAATGTTCGACAAAATATCAGAAAAAAACATGCTGTATTTCTTCTATTTCTCATATATTATCTTATATTCAAAAGAGTGCACTCAAATACAATAAACAGTTTTGTATCTTGCTGACAAATAAAAATGTGACCCAGCAGCAAATTGGAAACTTGCAATTTCATTTGAAAACATTATTTCATCGTGTGAGATGTTTACTTAATCAACTTCAGATAACGCGATTCGATCGATTGAGCAGGGAAGTATTTTACTTCCTGCGCAGCCACAGCTCCTTCCTTTTAGCTCAGCGTGTCAGCCATGGCTCCAATAGTGAGTAGTAGTCCCGTAAAAAAGTGTACAGAGAGAACATGTCTTTTACTCTCTTTGTTATCCATATATGTCTTTGTAGTCGGACTAACATGCTGCAGACATTTTGACTGTTTGAGCCTTTTTATTAGCTTTAACTAATGTATATACTTGAGGGCACGTTGCAATGAGTGGTACAGCTAATGTTAGCAGTTGCAGCGTAACAAGTCTATAAGAATGTCTCCAAAGAAAAGAAAAAAACACTTTCGCTTTACCATTTGCCGACATAAGGTACATGAGTTTAAAACAAACTTATGCGTTTGTGTTTGTATTGTAGAAGAAGCTGGTGGCCAGGAAGCCTGGTGGAAAGAGGAAGAAGCAGACCCTGAAATTCACTCTGGACTGCACTCATCCCGTGGAGGACGGCATCATGGATGCTGCCAACTTTGTGAGTACCTCCATTTACACTCCAATAACATAATTGTTACACCTGTGTGCTGGATGGTATATGCCAACTTAATTTGGATCAAACCCAATGTGATGTTACAATACCTTTCTGTTTTCACTGAAGGGAAAAACACATCTCCTTTAAGGGGCAATAGGGAAAAAAAAGTTTGTTTTTTTATTATTATTTCTATCCCATAAAGGCTTATTTTTACTGACTTCTGATCCTTTCTACTTCCTTTGTATTCATCGCATGCAGGAGAAGTTCTTGCAGGAGCGTATTAAGGTGAACGGCAAAGCTGGGAACCTTGGTGGAGGGGTGGTCTCCATTGAGAGGAGCAAGAGTAAAATTGCCGTGAACTCAGAGGTTCCCTTCTCAAAAAGGTATAAAATGCATCAAAACACTGTCGTGCTGCAGAAGTGAACAAACACCATCACAGTCTAGACTCTAGACGGTTGTTGTATTTAGGTGGTGGAAAGAATTTGACAACTGAAGATAAATAGTTGTGTATAACACCAAAGATATGCCATGTTGAATGCTTTGCCTAAGCATTTATCTTTTGCAGCTAATATATGGTTGCAAATGTTTTTTATTAATTGCTTAGTGGAATGGAAACACCTTTTTCACATAACATGAGTCACATGGTCAACATGCAAACTGCGAAGAAGAAGACAGGAAGTAGTTGGAGTGTGATGGCTCGGAATGCTTTTTGTAATGACTTATTGCATGAACAAACTTAGTCATGTGTGTTTTTAATTGCGTTTTTTGTTTAATGGAAGCATCACAATTGTGAGTTTGTGTTTTTTTCGTTTTTACATTAGTCGAATATAGACAAAGTTTTGTTGACGTTTGTAAAGGAAATGCAGCTAGTGGTTGCTGGACTGCGTTGATGTTAACTTTACTTCATACTGAGCATGCATATCCTAACAGTGAAAAGGAGAACTCTCCTTTAACAGGAGTAAACTTCCATCCTGTCTCAAGGTTAAACCGACAGGTTTATCATCTATAAAAAAAAACAACATGAAGCTATTGACTGCAATAATTCAGCCGATGTCACTCAAGTAAAGTGTGACAGCTGAACAGAATAACTAGGCTGAGTATAACTTCTTTGAAGAGAAAAACAGAGAGAACTAAGTTATTGACAACAATAACTACAGATGAATCATCAGTGGAAAGTAGTAGGAGAAAATAGCAGAGTTAGAAAAGGTGGTAAGTGTCTTCAAACAGCTTCAACCTTTAGCACCATAATTACAGAAATAGCTCAGCAGATCCTATTACGTTTTAAATATAAACTTCATTAAGAAGGAAAGTTTTAGCTTATTCTTTGACTAAATGAGGTGTCTTCTTTATTGACAGAACCTTGGGGTTGGTTCCACAGGAGAGGAAATAACTTAAGGATTGGTCTTTTGTTTTATTTCACTCCTGTAAATGGTTTTAAAAAATGAGCATGAGATTTGTTGCTTTACTGTGTTTGCTACAAATCAGCTTTTTATTGGTGTTAAGAACGAACTGAGGAACAAGCAGGTTATGGGAGGGTGGTGGTTTATAGAAAACCACTTAATACATCTTCACAGTTCTCAACATGCATTGAGAGGCGCTTTTTAAATTGGCACAAAATATACAGTAGTCATCAAGTTTTTAAAAGAACCGTTGCCAGCCAGCTATACTTTCATATAAATACTATGAGGTTTTACAGTTACACTTGAAAGTTTTGACATTTGTCAGACTTGTATTAATTACAATTACTTAAAACAAACGTTAGAATTGATTTTTAGGTATATATTGTTTCTTTTTTCAAAAGGAACGAGAGGCACAAAGCTTTCACATCATTGCCACCAGAGGGCGACTGTAGCGCCAATTCATAAATAGAGCTTTCTTCATTGTACCTGAAAGAAGTCAATCAGAAATGTTGCAACTAACCTTTACATAAACTAAATGACCTGAAGTGAAAAACAAAACTTTTTGATCCAGCTATGAGGACAATAAATTGCTTTTGTGATTCATTCAGATCTTATACTGTTAAAACATGATTGCAATACATACCATAATGATGCATTGAGTTTATCTTATGCATTAAATTGAACTCAAACTCAGTCATGTGTTTCTGTCTTTTAGGTACTTGAAATATCTCACCAAGAAGTATCTAAAGAAGAACAACCTCAGGGATTGGTTGCGGGTTGTGGCGAACACCAAGGAGAGTTATGAGCTGCGCTACTTCCAGATCAACCAGGACGAGGAAGAGGAGGAAGAAGATTAAACCAAATATCTCTAATAAAATGTCACCAGACAAAAGAAATGTGTCCAGAATATTTTTCAGATTGTGTTGTTTCTTTTCTGTAGCTTTTTATTTCACAAAGTCTCTTCAAGATTAGAAATCTTTGTGAGATGTTAGCAACCACAGAAGTCCAAACTATGTAAAATGTGTGCAATAAGCAATACAACAAAAGTGACAGAAATTCAAACAAAGTGATCTCAAGAAAGCTGCATTCCAACTTCATGAATTTATGGAGTTTTAGTTTAAGAATTTTTATAGGTTGTTCCATGACTGTGATGAATATAGGAACATGCTCTTGCCAATCTATCTGAACCGTGGAAATATTCAGAAAAAAAAAACTACTGGGAAAGTTCACAAATATAACTAAAACATCTGTCATTGTTTTACAGTTTGCATACAAATGTACTTGTCAGAGTTAAATCTTTTTGATTATTTATTTGGCTCGATTAAGGCCAAAAAAACCCAAAAAACAGTAAGAAGCAAAGCTTTGCAAATGCTGGGCTATTAGGGCTTAATAATAGAAACTAATATCACTGTAAAATGTCTCCACTTATTTTATTTTTTTTGTAGTGTGATAAGTTAGGTAAATCTGAAACTAGGCTCCCGTAGTGGGATGTACCGCTGTGCACCTGCAGTAGCGATTGAAAACGAACGACCGGAAATCAGGACATAAAACAGCTTTGACTTTATTTTCTACAAAAACATTTTAAAGCCGAGTATTCTTTTCAGTCTTGACATACTGAAGCACAACCGTTCATCAATGTCTATGATTTTCTACTTGCCTCTTTTTGTACATTTAAAGCTACGGCTGTGAGTGATGTGTGAAGCAGCTGTGGCAGAAAGCTGCAGAAGTTTGGCTCTGAATTTCCCGGACTTGCAAGCAGAAGCGTGCAGCAGACAGGCGCTGGCATGCATTCTTCTATTAGCCGCACAAGGAGATGCTCCGTGGTGTTTTTTCCCCCACAGTACTAGTTAAAGTAGTAACTAGGAGAGTATGACTAACTAGTTGTGGAGAAACTATGGGATGCATCGTCATGGCAACAGACCAGACGTCACAATCTGGGCATGTGTGTTCCATTTTTGTCTTTCTTATTTTTCAGACTGGAAGACCTGGATATAGATCTGTAGGGAAAAGAATATAAATGTTCATTTTGTATTTTTTTTTTATCCTGGAGAAAAAAAAAGCCGGTTTTGACTGCAAGACTTAAAAAAAAATCCACTGAGCGAGTTCTTTTTGGGTGAAGAAAGAGACTGTGCTGCGGCGTCTGGAGGGTTAACTTTCAGTATTCCCAGCCTAAAAGGGGTTTGGGGGCTATGAGATAAAGATGCCGGGGTCGCTGAGTAATGAAGACGAGGGACAGGACGACATGGATTTTGAAGACGATATGCCAGGTGAGGGAACGAAGGGAGGCGGGGTGTCCTTCACATTATTTTTGCGCCGCTACGCCTTGAATGCGGGGAAAAGGGCTTGTCCTGCGTTCCTGAGACCAAAGAGGAGGAGGAGGAGGAAGAGTGGAGCGGTGCAATAAGCAGAGTCATTCCTTTTTTTCCTTCCTCTTTTACGACCCGGTGTGTTGAAGGTGGTGTTTTTGGATTTGCCTCCGGCTGTCCCTAAACATCCAGCTTGCTTTGGGGGTACCATAGAAATCCAGCTTTGCTTTTTTTCCCGAGCTGTTGTAGCTTTCACAGGCTACATGCGTTCAGAAGTAAAACGCTTTCCGCTTTATAAAATAATTAGAAAAACACACACAAGTTGTGTCCTGGGTTTATTGTGGTTTATTGTCGCTGCAGTGTCCGTTTTATTTGTGCTGATTTTGTCATCAGTGCCTTTGAATAGAAATTGGCTGCAGAGACGCCATCCTGGTCAGGTTTGTTGAAGATGCGCCGCCGACTATGATCCAACTTTATTTCTTTATTTATTTCTTTGGGCTCTGCATGGCCGCAGAGGTGTGAAAGCCACGTGTGGGCTACAATAAACAGCTTGTTCTGTTGCTTTGCGCACTCATGACAATGTCACCAGCACAGTTAGCTTTGGGTCGTGCATTAACCTAAATTACGTCCAATCTAAATTCTTCAGCTGCAGCTCTGCCTAGTCGCATCAAAGCTGCATTCAAGACAGATTCCTGCTGTATTTTCTGTTTTTGCTCAATTAATACTTTGCAGTATGATGATGCAACTTTTTTCTCTTTTTTTTTAAGTTTTGTGGTTCATGATACCGTTTATTCTTGCAGAAAATCTCAACTACCCAGTGGTCTTTTGTTTAAAAAACAAATACTGTAATAGTTTTTAGGGCAAGAGCTAAATAGTGGGGGTGCTAAGCTTAAACTGTTCTTTGTTGTTGCTGTGCACTACCAGACAGCTTGCTGAAAAACCACTACAGTTTTTTCTCACCTACTACAAAATCTTATTGGGGTCTTTGGAAATATTTGTTTTATTTTTATTTCTTTAGGATATTCTTTTATTTTTTATGTTCTTGCAAAAATGGACTGCTATAGTAAGGGGCATTGAAATTAGAATAACAGTTATGTTTTAATAATATTATTTAGCTGCATTAATAGTAATAATTGGTTTGCTATTTTTAAGTCAATTCAATTAAATTCTCTAATATGCCTTTTGTTATATTTTCCGTGTACCATGAAAATCAATCAAGTTTATTTGTGTAGCACATTTCAGCAACAAGGCAGTTCAAAGTGCTTTACATCATGAAAACATAAAGGCATCACATCCTTTGGGAAACCAGTACCAGACATTATTCTGCCAAGTTTCATCATTAGAATTATCAATACACATCAAATATGTGGGTCCATGTTTTGGTTATTTGTGGGTCAAAAGCAATTTTTAGCCTTGATTTAAACAAACTCTGTGTTTCAGCTGTTTTGTTGTTTTCTATGAGTTTGTTTCAGATTTGTCATGCACAGAAGCTGAATTCTGCTTCTCTTGATTAAGTTGATAAAACTACCTAATTTAGTTCAGCTCAAACCAGTGATGTTTCACCATTTTATTTCATTCTGCTTTGAGCATCTATTTGTTTGAATCTTGAGACAGTGCTTAAATAATAAATCTCCTCCTGCTTCTATCTCAGATCATTGTGTTGAAAGGTTGTGTCTTTAACAGACTGAGTGAAAAAAAAAAACTACGAATGAAAAATTCCAGGAAATATCTGTGCACAATGACTCCTGTCATTACTGTTACAGACTCAAAGTTAAATAGACTTGAAATACTGTATCTCTTATCAACTAAAACTTAATTTGAGAGAAGCAATGAATTAAAGTCTCCTTTGTGCTATTTTTTTATATTGTACCATATTAATATTGGGCAAAATAGCACACACCTCCATGTGTATATGTCCATAAATATCTAAAACTGATTGTAATATGTAAAATGCAAGCCTTATAGACAGAGTGTCATGAAGAGGGAGCTGAGTTTAGCCACTGTTACTCTGCACCAGAAGAAGTCAGTTGAGGTGGTTTGAGCATCTGATCAGGAAGCCTGCAGTTGGTGGCTTTCCCAGTTGATGTCCCCCAGAATAAGCTGAATACACAGCAGATAGATGTATGTGTTTCCATCCGTAGCTGCTCCCCTCTTAATTCAATCCTGGATAAACAGAAGGTGGATGGGTTGATGGGTGGATTATCAAAATATTGATGAATGCTTCAATCATTGACAATCAGCATCTTTATAAGTTTGTAATGATGAAGAGACAAAATGATACTAAGAAAGGAAAAAAAAATTATTATATCACTTCTGACTTGCAGGCGCACCTTGAGAGAGAACACAATGACCCAATTGTTTATTAAACATGCATTTAAAAATAAATATGTACTTGTCTGTCATAAGCCAGTAGATATCCAAGCAACGATGCAATTTGAAAAAATACATTTTTGGTAAATTAGTTAAAAACTTTAAGTCCTGGCTCAGTGTCATTAAGTTTTTGGCTGTCTAAGGACACACTTCATACAACATATTCCACAGTGTATATTGCAGATGGTTTGAACGTGATTAATATTGATTGCACTGTCATGGAAATATTTTGTCCAGAAAGTACCAAGAATATAACAAATTTGTAATATATGACTAGGATGTCATATGATATTACAAATCTGTTATTTTCTTGGTAATACATGCAAAAGACTTTGGTCAAATAACAAAGATTACGCTCTGTGTCATAAGCCCAGCACTTTTTTAAAGAGGCACTCTTTCAATTAAAACACAACAGTTTGGGAGTCTGTCTTTGAGGGACTTCATAACCATAGATTCTGTCTCATCAAGTCTGCATTCATCACAACTCATGGGTTGGCCTCAGTTCCTTTGTGTTGCTCAAGAAGCTTACACTGTCACAGGCTGTTTTGTTATGTTTTCTGCTTTAATTGCTTTGTTCTTTACTAAAATTAAGAGATTATCATGGGCTTTTGTGTGCCTGCAAATGTAATCCTCTGTTGGATAAGGGTCTATTTTTGGATCACAAACTGTGAAGGTTGACACAATTTTTCTTCCTGCTGTGCATGCACATAGCCTAAGAATGAGAGAATCTTTTTGCAGTGCGTGCGCATTTGCAGATTAGCAGTACCTCGTTTCAGTACTGTTTTTTTTCCTGTTCTTTACAGGACTCGTTGAATTTAGATCATATTGTTTCTTATTACCTTTGTCCTTCCATCAGCATGAGCACTTTAGTTTTTAATAGCATGTTTGTATCTTTGTTTGAATCCTGCAGTCATCCATAAGGAAAGAAAATCTTTACTTTCTAGATTTTTATGGAGCAGGAATGCTGAGCAGCATTAATTGCTGTAGGTAATTGTACATTAGGGCCAACAGAAAAGGAAATAATGTTACAGTATTTCCAGTTTGTTTCAACTTCACTGAGGATTTGCATGTGAACCTCTTTTTGAATGGGTCAGTATGCTAGCCAAGTCCTTGGAGGAAGGTCAGAAATGTTTCTGTTATCCAATTAAAATTTTTACAGACAGGCGGTTTGGCAAGTAGAGCTTTAGTCATCTTCCTAACTGAAACCAATGCCAGATTTCCCTTGGGAAAGTGACTCATCTTCTTCCAACACCTGGCACAGCCTGGTACACTCACCAAACAAAACATTTTTTTTGTCACAGCTTTCCTTCCAGGGCCTTCACGGACCATTAGCTATATTCATTGGTCTTTTTATTCGTTACGTGTGTATTTGCTTGATAACAAAGTTTCCAATCAAGCAGGAGAAGCTCCAAGTATGTGCTTCACAGCTGGCATGAGGTTTACTTCTTTTAATGTTGTATTTGGTTTAGGTTTAACAATTCTTCTGTCTTTGTGTAAAGATAATTCAGTTTTAGACTAATCTGCCCAGAGAATATAATTTCAGAAGTCTTGTTCTGCAATAAGTCTTTGGCACTGTGTAGGTGCATTAAAGCCCAGATTGCTTTGATAGCTGCCTTCAGCTCATCTCCCCTCTTTGGTAGGAACACCATGGTCATAGAATCAGCTTTTGGTACCTTTGCCAGTGTGTTTAGGTGCCAAGTCCTGCTGGAAAATAAAATCATCTTCTCCATACAGCTTTTTAGCAGAGAGAAACATGAAGTGCTTTAACATTTCCTGGTAGATGGAAAGAGCATTTTGATATATGGAATGTGACTTTTGTAGCACATGTCTCATATTCTGTGTGGCGGCTCCTCTGGAATGGATTTTCCTTGACAATCCTCCTTCCTTGACTGCTGTTGTCTCTATTCCTGGTGTACCTTTTCCTACCAGGTTCCTTCCTTCCACTCAATTTTTTGTCAATATGCTTGGGTACAGAACTCTGTGGACAACCAGCTTCTTCAGGCAATGATCTTTTGTGGCTTATCCCCCTTGTAAAGGGTGTCAATGACTGTCTTCTGCACATCTGTCAAGTCAGCTGTTTTCCCCAGGATTGTGTAACCTACTGATCCAGAATAAGAGAAATGTCAGTAAGTTCACTGCTATGCTTGATCATTTTCTATAAATTGTGTAACTCCCATGAAAAACTGTAGACTTAGTACATAAGACAGCAAGGAGCAGCATTTCTCTTTCATTATCTTGGAAACCACTATAACTAAAGCAATGCACATACATGCATGTACATGTGCTTTCTAAGATAACTATACCATGAATGTTAAACTCAAAACTTGACATGGAAGATAAAGGTAAAGTTGATGTTATCCTAACCATACTAACTGGGTACTTTATCTGATGCACTCGGTTAGTACTTGGTTAGATACCAGAAAAAAAAAATTATTGCAAACATTCCTTTTAATTATGTTTATATAATTGTGTATAATTGTCAGCTGCACATCAATGGTGCATGATCTTCCATTCCACAACATCCCAAAGGTCCATTATTGGATTAAAATCTGGTTACTATGGGAGCCGTTGGGGTAGAGTGAACTCATTGACATGCTCAAGAAACCAGTTGGAGATGATGAACTTTTTTTACATCTCAATTTTTGACAGTTCCATGCGAATGTCACCACTAAAATTGAGAATCAGTTTACGATGCAGCGTTTTGTCTGTCTGTTACAGTCCTATTTTCTCAGATTCTTTGTTGATTGTTGTCCAAGTTTCCTATTTTTAGCACAGGAAAGGAGATGATCCACTGCTGGATCATCCAGGAGTGATCCACTCCAGGATCACTCCACATATTGGCATAACAAATCACTGATTTATGGTCAGCCATTCATTCATTGTTCTGTCATTCCAAGTATAGTTTAAAAAGTTTCTAGATTTGAACACTATGTGAACAGTGTAATCCAAAGCTGTCACCTTACAACGTCTGAGCCATGTCATTAACTGTGCATCTAAGAGAGATGTAAGGCTTGCTGTGTTTCCATCATGTCTTGCCTGGCAGGCACCAAGCATTCATCTGAAACATAAAAGAGCTCCCTGTTTGAGATACTGAATACGTGCACTGCGGGTTTTCCTTTGAATGTGAGAAATATTAAGAAGAAAGAAACATGTGTATCTAGCAGAGGTGTACAGGAGAGTTGTAGACACCTCTATCCATTTCGGTTAACGTTTCACCTTTAAATGTTGTCTGGAGACATTGATCACATAAGTTAACAATAGAGTTTTGGAGACAAATTTAATCTGACTAGCCCAAGATAGCACAATGGGCTTGACATTGCCTCTGATTAAAGCTTTAAAATCAAAGTACTGCACTTATAGAGTACCTCCTGCTAGCTTTGCTAAGTAGCAGATAAGTGGTTGTTGAGGTTTGTGTGCCTACTATACAGGAATCCCTCCTCCCCAGTCTCACACTCCTGCTACCCAGGGGAGTGGTAGACTGCAGGGCTAGTGTTGGCTGATTGACTTAGATACATGTGCTGCATACTTGATGCCTTCCGGTCTGTCAGTGTAAGACACAGAAAGAAGGAAGACATGCAGATAGATGGACCAAAAGAGACAGGCAGGAAAAGACTGAGAATAGGAATTAGATCTGCTCAAACTCCACAGGGCAGTTACATCCCATGTGAATCTGATGTGTTGTTTGGGGATGTCTGTCTCCCTTACTTACTCTGTAACCCGCTCTGACATCACTGAAGTCTGCTGCGCTCAGCAGTCAGCACGTTTGTTCACAGCAGCTGTTAGACTGTACAGCTGACAACCCGCAGCCAGTCGCTTTAGTCCCAGCAAGCAGAAGACATGCACTGTGTACCTCAGTGGTCCTCCTGGGAGTTACCATTTACCGGCAGGCGAGCACTCCATTTATGTGTGTTTTGATGATTAAAGTTGATCCACACTCAATGATGTGTGAATATGAGACTTATTGTGCAAAATGCCCTGCTGGTCTGATATTGATTCATCATGTTTATTTCAAAAGAGAATAATTGTATATTTTAATGAAGTGTGTTTTCCAATGTAAAAATAATAATAATAATAATAATAATAATAATAGAAAAAATGATATAGTGCTATTTGGTTTAACACTAGATAGAATAATGAAACCTTGAAAGAAAGCAAGCTCATTAAAAGATTCAGGTTTTGAAATTGAAGATGTCAGAAATGAAAACCGTTACTGAGTTGAAACAATGTTCTGCCTATTTAAAACAAACATGATTCTTTCTTTGAAACGCATTTATATGTGTTACACCTTTTAAGAAATCTACTTTATTTGAACACAATTTGACGAAAGGAAAAATACAATTTACAATTTTATTTGAAACAACAAATTATCAAATTGCCAGCAGGCTTAGGATCACTTTTGAAGATTAAGTTGCTGAATTTAACTGTAGCCTGACTCAGAATTTTGCACACTTTCTGACATTGCAAACAAAGCTTTATAAGTCTATAAGTCTTTTTACAAATTCTCAGTTGAAATAAAAACTGTGACTTTGCAATTCTTAAAGACTCGACACAGAAGACAATGTCACTCACTCTCCTTACCTATGGAATTTGCGTGAGGAGGTGACTGTCACTTGCCTTACTCCAGCCAAGCAACCAGTGAAATTCGTGCGTGTAACATTTCGAGCTTGTGCACATAGATGTGCTCACATGGGGCAACACAAGAAATATTCACCTTTTGTTGCTGTCACACTCATGTCTCTATGTTGAGTTCACTCCAATGGCAGAAAACTTTTGCCTTTCACTGTCATTCATCGCTCCCTGTGTGTCAAGCCCATTACACATTTTGTTTTGATCTAAACTATTCTGTTGTAGCTCTGGCTGTGTGTCTAGAGATGTTGTCCTGAGTACCTTTGCTGACTTGTGGCAAACATTTTGACAAATGAGACTTCTAATTTTTCCAACCTGGATTACATGGCCATTGACAGGCCGAGGTTATAGATGACTAATTGTTATGTTTTCAACAGATTCCCTAAAATAAGCTGTGGATCTCTGCAGCTCCTTCAGACTAACCAGGGACCTCTTAGCTGCTTTCTCCAATTAATACCCTCCCTGCCAGACCTTTCTGTGTGGCAGATTGCCATGCAATGCCAGATCTGATGTTGTACTATACATTTTTCTATTTTTAATGACAGAACACTCTGATGGTGACTCTGTCAATCAATCAATTAGTCAGTCAATAGATCACTAGATCAGTCAAAGTTTTTTGTTGTTCCAAACATCCTCAGTTTTGAGATTAAATTCCTCACAGGTTGACTTGATTAGTGACTTTCAAAGACATTTGATTTTTTTAGGCATTATCTATAGCTGTGAAATAGTGTACCAGTACCTTTTACATTTTGCAGTCTTCTGTTTTCTTTTGTTTAAAAATTTAAATGTATAGCTTGCCAATGCACAATGTATGTGTCAATGGCAACTTGCAGATATGTTATCCACAGTTACTTCTCACAGTGCATGGTGCTGCAAAACAAAAGACTTATTGTCATGAATGGTGCTGGTCATTTAAGTCTCAGTAGCACTTTGTCCTAGAACATCTTGTCCTGAGTGAGGGTAATCAATACCTTGCAGAATGGAGTGGATTTAAAGGAGAACTTGTGAAACAGCTTGTATTAATGGCATCAGGACAAGTATTCTTTTTCTTTTACAGTTTTTCTAACTTTAACTTTGAAACCCTCCAAAAATTGCAACCCCCGACACCCCCCAAAAAAGCAAAACAAAAAAACAAAAAAGAAACCAAACAGGTTTTCAGTTTGTGAAATGTGTACCTATTTCAAACATCACAGTTTTTAAAAACTGTTGGTGTTTCAAAAGAAAAGAATACATTTACTTTGTAACTCAATCTTAGGGACAGGTATTTTCTTAGTTGCATCAGTCAGAACAATCTAAGGTCCTCGTCTAAATTTTCTTCAGACAATTTGACAGATATCCAGCAGTCTGACACTTTTCAAACTGATTTCAAACAGTTTTGTAATCAGTATCTTTGGGATAGTGCAGAAAATTTGTATGTGACTGTTTCTATATTTTTTCTGATGCATACAAAGTAGCTATAACTTGCCACCACAGAAATGGCTGTGGCACAAGATGATAAATCACACAAGTTGGCTGTCAGATTTGTTAATATCAAGCTAGAATGAGAAAACAATTAATATTGAGAACTGCAACAAATTCTTCTCAGCTTTCAAATGCTTTTTATATGTCCTGCTGGCATCAAATACAAATTGAGCTAAATCTAACAATAAACATTTCCTTGTTTTTCCAATCAATATTTAGCTTTTTTCTGTTTTTAAGAGCACCAAGTGGGTGAAATAGATTAATTTTGGGATTTCCATGAATCCATAAGGTGTCTAAATTAATCATTTTAAAAATTCCTTTAGCAAGTTACACCTCTACCACACAAATATCACTAAACCATAGTTAAACCTCTAGCTTAATTATAACTGGAAATTTGATCAGTTCTTGGCAGAAGTGAAGAAATTCTTTGAAATGACTTGGTGTCTTATCACAGATCAATTTTGTAAATTAAAATTTTTGACAAGGTTCTTATCAAGGATTGTGGGACTGTGGAAGGTGGGCCTTCCAGAAATCTAAAGCTAGACTGCTTTATCCTATCTGTTAAAAAACAAGATCTTATGTGTTTAGGATCACTGTCCTGTTAGCGTGCCGTGCTGTATCTGTCACTCTGAGAAAAAAGGATAATTGGAATGTAAAGGAACAACCCAGGAACTACCAGCCTGGTAAAAACCAACCCCTTGTTCTATGCTTTTCTCCATACAGAGGGTCTGGACCCTCAGCTATTGAGAAACAATTGCTAACTGGAAGCATAAATTCTATTGAACTTTTAACTGACTGGATCTGATTGTTGTGTGCCTGCTCAATTAAGTTTTTCAGAAATTGTGTGTGCCGTAACAATCCCGTGGGGAGTAGGGCCACAACATCTTTGCCAGCAATTAAATGTCTTGCTTTGACTTCAGTTGCTTAATATTTGGAAGGGTGGCCAACATGAACTGATTTGCTTCATTCACTTCCTTCATTACCATTGCCAAACTATAACCAGGGCAGACTACAATTCTAAAACAGCACAGAAAATTTACGTAGTTTTTCACAATTCCTTTTGTTTTCTGATTGGCTCGGTTGAACCACAATGGGAGAAATCAAGTTTAATGGTAGAAATCACAAATGGAGCAGTGAAGGGAGATGAGAATCAAGCTGAACTGTGCAGGAAGGCAGTGGCCAGGCTAAGGGACTAACCACGTGTTGCTTCAATGAATTTGAACTTGCTGCAACAGATGTGTTACTGTCCACAGTGAAAAACATTTTACATAGCCACTGACTTTGATGGTGACAAGCAGAAAATTATCACCTTAAGGTTTTGAGGGTTTTTTTTACCACAAGAAATATTTAACTTATTAAGAAACATTTTACCAATTATGTGAGTCTGTGCTGATATTTGAGCCTATAAATGAGGCCCTGTGCTAAATAGAGGTAATATATGAAAAATTCAAACTTATGAACCCAATTCTCGTTGTCAAAAATACCACATTTTTCTTGAACATATATTCCACCCTGAAATATGATAGTCCAGATATTTTTAAAGACCAGCATTAATATAACATTGATTCCTATGATAAATGTATGTAAACCTCACAGTGAATCTTTAAGTTGTCTGTATTTCATTTCTTTCGGTCCTTGCTTCCACAAATACTTTTCTTTTTAGTCTCTCTTTCATGTCTTTTTTTTTTTAAAGAAAATTAAAAATAACTATTAAAAACTATTTCAGTTTATATGGCATATTTTCTTAAGTATGAACATGAACACATTTTTCTCTGTGTCCAGATGAAGATGACGAAACTGAGCGCAACACCGTTCCCCTCACGGCCCTTGCGAGCTTCTTCTCTGATGATGACTCCCTCAAAAAGCAGAAGAAGAAAAAGCCCAAAAAGATAAAAGAGGGGAAAATACCCAAAGTTAAGAAGAGGAAAAAAGAGGTAAGATCTTGTTCACACACAGCCCCGTCTGTCATCACCTCAAACACAAAGGTTTGCCAGGAATTCTGGCTCAAGCTGTGCGGCCTCATTCTTTGATTCTCACGCTATCACAGTTTTGATGCTTTTGCAATTGGATCAGAGTTCTGGTTTGGCTGCTGGACTGCCTCTGTAATCGAAATGAGAGGCAGTGGACTGTTTCGGGCCTAGGGGAGGTTGGCAGCAGAGTCACTGTTACTGCCAGTGTAAGCTGTGGGCGCCAAGTGCCAGTTTAGAGTGTGGATTTGTTCCTGTGGTGCTGGTGCTTAAGGCTGGGGCTTTGGGGTCAAAGGGACAGAGTTTCAGCCAATGTAGCAACTGTAGTCACAGTTGAGCTTTGACAGAGGTGATTTGACATCAAGACTTATTCGGAATTATATAAAATTTTAACAGCATTAACTTGTCCTTAGAATAACTTATTCAACAATGAAGATGCTGTATAATCCAGCAGCCTACTTAATGATAACAAGGCAGAGAGAACATTGGTCTAAAATGTAGACAGATAACACAGAATATCTGGAGACATTATCTATTTACAGAATAAAGATGAAGGATGAGGTTTTCATGCCAATTTCCTATAGTGTTTATCATAATATTATGTTTTTCTGTATGCGTGATACTTAGGCTGGAGTAGGAAACAACAATTAGATCAGGAGAGCAAAGTTTAAAGCAGCATGGTAAAGCAGTGCACACATTCTCCTGAATGTAACAGCTACTCATCAGGAGTATTGAATGGTCCAGAAACAAATTTGCTACAATTACATCACAAATCCTGTTCACAGTCAGTCTTAGAAGACAAGCATTGAGTCTAACAGTGGTGTCACATTTAGGAATATTGGAGAAAGTACCAAAAAAACAGTTATTTTTGTAACTTTAGATAGTGTGGTGTTTAGAGAAAACTAGCAATTTAACCAATTGACTTGACTCATACCAGATGGCAAATAGCACATGTGGTCCAAATTAGGAGCTCTCTTTCTTCAAACATTGTATCTCTAGTTAAGAAAGGTGTGGATCAGTGGACTAGACTCTAATCTTGTAATGGCAAGGTAAGGTTTTATCTTCTTTACTTTAACTGATGGCAAATGCCACAATCATTTAATTTCCAAACTTACAGCTAATCTGTGACCTAAACTTAACATGTACCTTAAAGTTGTTGTTGGTGTGCATAGATGGAGACATTGTTTTCAACCACTTTAAGTTTTGAAAAGAAATGCCCAGCTCATGTATGTAAACGTATTATCACTACTCTTAGACCTCAATGTGAATCAAGCCAAGGCCTGATGACAAAATACAATTAAGCTACTCTTCTGTCAGTCACTATGACAGCAACGGTAACAAAGACTAATCAGATGTGAAATAATAGGAGTCAAAGCAGACATGGTGTAGTGTTATCCTCTTGTTCCAGATCTTCATCTTGATAATTCCTCTGTTTACTCATTCATCATTATTTCTTTTCCTGTGCTAGTGCTAGTTTCTAGTAGCTCAAAAATATAACT
The DNA here is from genome assembly GCF_002775205.1 of Xiphophorus maculatus. Classification (NCBI taxonomy): domain Eukaryota; kingdom Metazoa; phylum Chordata; class Actinopteri; order Cyprinodontiformes; family Poeciliidae; genus Xiphophorus; species Xiphophorus maculatus. The sequence goes on along the minus strand of NC_036462.1, from coordinate 10,131,119 downwards.
TTACCTTAAAAATATATTTGCAACATCACCCTAGTAACAGTGTCCAGCTGTACCTCTATTCTGTAGGTCCTCCAGAAGTAGATAGCTAACAACCTACTGTGAACACTCCATAGGAGTTTTTGTGCAGCAGTCTTTCACCCTGGCTAACTCAGTTAGAAAAACTGCTGTAATTTCCTCACAGCACATCATCTAAAATGTGCATGGCTTTACCAATAAACATGCCAAACCCCCCCAAAAGACTGGTGAAATGTTCGACATTACAAAGAGTAATAATTAACTGCCTAAATTATGCATTGTACATAAGTCAGGATCTAAACAAGTTGTCTTGTGCCTCCTTGGTTTTCTAAACACAAAACCTCAGTAATTACAGTAATTCAGTGTAATCTCAGTGTATTCTGCCCCTACATTGGCAGTGGCATTCACAGCACCAGTGTCATGGCCAGGATGTTCCCCAGTGTTGAGCTGGAGCTGCCAGCAGCGCTGCGAGGAGCTTGACTGGCCATGCTGCCACCCGGCCCTTTGGCTCTTTATGGCAAACTCTGAGCTCCGCTGGGTCTCACTGGGCTAATGAGGAGGGGAGACTCCCTCTGACTCTCTCTGTTCTAACCACCATGGAACACACTCTGGTATTCTCCTCTTTTTCACAAATATCTTTCTTTCTTTCTTTGTTTCTTCTTCTTTCTGTCTTTGTATCTATCTTTCTCTCTCTATGTCTTTGTCTTCTGTCATCTCTCTGAGCGGTTGCTACCACTGTAATTCTCCTCCAATCGCTCCCCAAAGGTTGGTGTCAGACAGGGTCTAAAAGTCAATTGGGGTCAGAAACTGTCAGTGGCATATCCCACTCTGAGGTTAGGGCTGCTAGTGGGAGGAATAAAAGAGAGAGCCACAGTATACTTGCTTCCCCTTTTCTCATCTGCAAGAAAAAAACAGATACAAGGAAATTAGGGTTTCTGGTTTTACTTTTTTCCCTTGGATTGTGAGTCAACAAAGAGCTGCTCTGATTTCATGGAAGAAAAGAGGCGGCCATTGTTTTACAACCCTAAAAACCCCTCACAGCAGTGATATTGTAATAAATTCTTATTGAGCTAGATTTGATAAAAAAAATCTACATCTTCATTTATTTGATATTTACCACAGCATCCGCTCCAGTTCCCCCAGGGCAGCAGCATTAAGGGAAAGCCGCTAATTTGATTAGCTTATCAGCACTTATCTGATTTTCTCACCCTTTGAAAGTAGAGGTAGCCACTTTACTGCTGTGCCGGAGAATCATCTTTTCATCTATGATATGTGTTTAACATTGAACTCTGGGCCACCACCAGGTTGTTGCAGTTCCAGTTCCAGCTTGTCCTTGTGGCTGCTCACAGTAGCAGTTCTGCTTCTTTGCTTTTTCCTCCTCCACCTCCACCTCCACCTCCATCTCCACCCCCATCCCCCATCCACAATCTTCAATTTGCTCTTTCTTCTCTCACTCGCTCTCTCTCTCTCCATCTTCTTATGCATAAATGAGATTTGTCTAGACGGGTGCTGAAGCACGGGCTTCGCAACCACAGGCCTCTGCATAACAAGCTCGTTATGCAAACGTGTCTGATTGGATGGCGCCGTTCCATTGGCTGCCACTGTGATGGAGTGTGTGTTTGTGAGTTTGTGTGTGCTTGGTGGTGGGGGGGAGGTGGATGAGTTGTATGATAGAAAAAAAGAAGAGTAAGGGAGGAAAAAGAACCAGGGAGAAGTTAGGATATAGACTGAGAGAGAATTTAAAGGAGTGGATGGGGTGAGGGAGGAGAACTATAAGATGTGAAGAAGAGAAAGTGGGAAGAAGATGAAGAGAAGTAGTGGGGGGATGAGGGGGGCAAAATCTAGAAAGAAAGAGAGAGAGCCAGACACTGCTCAGATTCGGTCACCATGGCAACACAGCCAGGCTGCTGGTAGGGTTGGCGGGCGCTGCAGCAACGTGAGCCTTACCACTGCGCTACAGAGCAAAACGCCTGCAAGTCTCTCCATGGAGCCAGGCAGGCCTGCAGAGCAACAGGCAGCGAACTGCACAAAGCCTCTGTGCACTCGTTTTACTCCACTTCTAGTGGACACACGTGTTCAGTAAGGCATGTTGTTTTGCCATACATTCCATGCAACTGCAAAATATTGGAAAAGGAAATATTAAAAAGACACGTCTACAAACTGATTGTAAATTTTGGACATTTGCAGTCCATAAAATAAAAATAATTAATAAGGCTTGACACAAACAAGGAGAGAAACAGCATTCATAAGGAACCTCCAGTGAATTTCCCACTCTCTTGATCACACAAACAACACCTGTTAACTGTTAAGCCCATATAGCCTTCCAGATGTCCCAAATTAAACAGGCAGGGCTCAGCTGAGTTTTTGATTAGCAGCATAGCAAAAGGTGTTCTGTTTCCTGGTTTCAATTAATAGTCAGCTCTTTAAGAGGATGCAAAATGCATGCAGCAGAACTTATGAACTCTGTTTTAATTGTTAACATGGATTCACATGCAGTAGAGCTGTTATATTATGAAATGTATGGCACGCTGGTCTTCTTCTTTTTAAGATAGACAAAATATTCTTCCAAAGTGACCTTCAAAAAGTAACATCATTCAAGCATCAGTACAATAAAAAAACAACTGTGGCATTACATATAAAGTGATAAATCTGTGCAGAAGTGGTGGTGGTGTAAAGAGAGGATGTTCTCTCTGAAATGGCGAGTTCATTTCTCAAAGCATTTATAGCTAAGCTTGTCATTACGAATAACAACTTAAAACAATATAGACTGGGATCTGTCTAGACTAAGCTAAGAGTATTGAGTTCAGTCTTATTGTATTTAAGCTTAATTATTTGAGTTTGACTGTAGCACCCATAGATAACCAATAAATGTATTGCATTCTGTAGTGACGTGTGTCTTTTTTGATTGACCGAGCAATAATCATGCAGAAACGATTGTGACTTGTACTCTGACACTGGATCTGTAAACATTTTGTGATGGAATATGCCTCAGCAGGACAGTGAGTGTCTTTGTGTTTGTATCACGGGCGTGTACCAATGTACAAAACCGCTTATTTTTTTGCTTTTTTTTTGATGCAAATAACTGTTTTCAGATATCACACTAAGTATACTGGATTCAAAGAGACAATTCTGTTACACAGACACACACACACCCCCATACACCCGCACACCCCCTCCCCCGCACACACACAAATATATATATATATCTATATATCTATGTATATCACACCTGCTAGATAGGTGTGATTAAGAATTGGGATAAGAGTTCAAAGTTCACACCAAATCTATTGGCACCTCTCAGCTATTGAGCTTACCCATGTCTGATTGTACAACTGTTTTTCTTTTCGTCTTCATGGTGATTTGTAAATAATTTGGTGTGTCTCTGCCACCTTGTGATAGCTGCATTGCATTATAACCAAGTTCACATCCAACTCAGGCAAGATTAAAAAGGAAAAAGAAAAAGCTTGATTGTAATTATAAAAATAAAATAATAAATATGCATTTTTCTTTGGGGAAAAATGGCTTTGGAAAATCATGGTCATTCACATTGTTGTTATCTGTAGAATTAGATGTAATGAACCTATGAAGTGTATGTATTTAAGCATATTTTGTGTCTTTGATTATACCCCAGGGAGGAATACAGCCAAGACTTGACAGTGACCTCGAGGAGATTTCAGAGGTAGAGGAGGAACGTGAACGGCCAGAAATTGGCTCTGAGAGCGAAAGCAGTGCATATGGCCCCACCAAAAAAAAGAAGAAAAAACCCAGGGAGAAAAAAGAAAGGAAGCCCAGGAAGAAGAAGAGAGATGAGGATGACGATGATGATGACGATGATGATGGTAACATGAAAGTAAGTCCACAGTAACAAGTCTATTGTACATGTAGATTGCATGTTCTATTCCATGCCTATAAATCTATAATATTCTCAGTCCTCATAGTTTATCCTTGATATACATTGTAGTTGACAAACTTAAAGGTATTTTGTACAAATACGGCTGACAGAACATGGCATACTTAAGAATAAGTGGAACCTTCTGTGGGAACTCCCTCTTCTGACTTCATTTGATTTTCTCAGTAAAAAAAGTGACTGCATGAGAGACAAATCAAACAAAGAGACACATCAGATTTAAGTAACAGTAAAAGTACATTTTTAATTAAGCAACAATTATCTGAAAGATTAGGACACTTGCTTGGGTTTCTAGAGCTCTGGACAATTTTACAGACAATAAAAAGGTTGACTTAAAATTATTTTGAGACCTCCTTAAAATCCCTGTCCATACCCATAACCTACTGCAATCTTCTTTATGAACGAATTAACTCTCACTTCAACAGCACTCAAAACTCCATCCTTCAAAAAGCACCCAGTATGATGTAGCTTTGTATAATTCTAGCTATTTTAGGAGGGAATGACAATTTTTCCATTTTACATAAGATTTTAAAAAGTATTTTCATCTTTGTTATTGCATATTTAAGTTACTGGAATATTTCACTATTGTCTAAATTGACAATACTTTTTGTCTAAATATTTTTCTTACAATTTGTTCTTCATCTTTTAAGATCCCTTTGCATTTCCAACCATTTGCAAATATTCTGCACATCATGTATTTCAAACACTTAAAGTACATTATCTTATTGGAGCTACGGTTCTCCAAACCATTTTATTATCTAACAGTGAGTCTTTCAAAGCAGAAGACTAATTGCACTGAAATCAGACCAGATTGATCATCTCCATGAAAGTAAAGTCTTCAAATAAAATTATTTTGTGTTTTTTTAGTAATAAACGCATTGTGCCTCTTGTCTTTGCTCCACTAGGAACCCAAATCCTCTGGCCAGCTGATGCAAGAATGGGGTCTTGAGGATGTTCAGTATGGGTTCACGGAGGACGACTACAAAACAATCACCAATTACAAGGCTTTCAGCCAGTTCCTCAGGCAAGCATCTACATTCCTTTGTATTATTTTTGTCTTTGTTAAACTGCTTTGTTTTCTTTCAATTCCAGTTGTTTGACAGAGTTCCCAGCTTAGAGCCTTCCACAACACTCCTCAGTTAGACCAGAGTGCAGCGTGACAAGCTAACACTGCTCTTTTTGTTTGAGCTGGAAAGCTCGGCTGTTGTTATAAAGAGTCTGTCTCACCTGGGGCTGTCTGGCTCGACTAAGCCTCTGCTCTGACAAAGTGGAGCATGAGCTCCTGTGGTGCCCCCTGTGTGTAGTCAGCTGCTCGTTGGATGCCTGTGACAGCCGGGAGGCTTTGGGACTCAGTGGTCTGACCCACTATCTTTTACAGGCCAGCCTGCCAAACCTCAAGCTGTTGCCCGACAAATCTAACACATGACAAACTCAAACCAAGGAATAGAAAATATAACTTAAAGGGCAATGGGGTGTCAGTAAATCAGGACCCAGTACCCTCCAGTGCTGAGAGAGAAGGAAATTACACCAGCTGAAATGAAATGTGACATAATAAAGCTGTTGTTGTTGTCTCCTCTCCCTGTTGTTACGCCCAGGCCCCTCATTGCCAAGAAGAATCCGAAGATTCCCATGTCAAAGATGATGACAGTGTTGGGAGCCAAGTGGCGTGAGTTCAGTGCCAACAACCCGTTCAAAGGGGCATCTGCCACCGCTGTGGCCGCTGCGGTGGCCGCTGCGGTGGAAACGGTTACTGTAGCTCAGCCAACATCTGTCAGCATCAGCCAGCTGAGCTCTCAGCAGGGCACATTAAAAAAAGCCAAAACCAAAGAAGGAAAAGGTAAGACCTTCTGAAGTGTGACACTTATCATGTGTCACACTTTACAACAGCCCTATTTTATATTAGAGTTGTTGTAAAGAATTATTTTAGTAACCGAGTAATCTATCAATTTTTCTGATAATTAATCAGGAGCAGTCAATTAACAATTTTGGTAAAATAAAATACTGGTAAATGCTTCCATAAGAACAGTATTAAAATTGGATATCAATTGCTACCTTATTTTTCACTATGTTATGCTAATAGTTCTTAGCAGTCATCAACAACTTATAGGCGGAAGTGAGAGCGTTGTACAACACAACACAGAACTCAATGCGCTAAATAGTAAAAGACATAAAAACATAATTTAAATAAGCTTAAAGGTAGACAATTACATTAAGGATTTATAATAATTGAGGTACTCAAATCATTCTACTTTATATTGGCTTATGTAATTGTTGATATTAAAATGACATTCAAAAGAAGCTAAAGCAGAATGAATGCATAAGGGGACAGCTACATTTTAATGGCACTATACTGTATGTTTGTCTGCCTTAGGGCCAGGAGTTAGAAAGAAAAGCAAGACCTTAAAAGAAGTGAAGAAGAAACCGAAGCCGAAGAAGACCAAATCAAAAACTGGTCAAAGTGGGAAGAAGAAGAAAGCATCCTCTGTACGTGTTATTTTACCTTGTGTTCACCTTTCCAGCTTCTAAACCCAACATTTTTCCTCTAAATAAAAGTGAGCAGACTTTGTGTTGCTCCAAGCTCTTTAGTTTGTGTATTTCGGGGTGCTTGATTTTCCAGAGCGAGGAGGACTTTTTGGAGGAGTCAGACTTTGATGACATCAGTATCCACAGTGCCTCTGTGCTTTCTGATACCTCTGGGGCCACAAAGAAAAAGGCCCGACGTGGGCGGAGAAAAAGGAAAAGTATGTTTACAGTTTATTCTTTCAGAGCGCTGTGGTTTATTTTCCCCTCCAAAATCTGACTGAAATCCCTTCCAAACCAGACTGTTTGATTTTCTGTAATGAGGTAATTAAAATGTACTTTTTTAAAGCTTTATTTATTGTGGGGAAACTTATTAGGCTTTTATCCATTCTTTGATTCTCCTATACATATGGAGTTTGTCCATTTACTGTAGGTGTTCAAGATGATATGATTTTTTTTTCCTGTGGTATTCTGCATATAGCTGGTAGAGAATCAGGACACTATGACTCTCTCTATGTTAGACCCACTCATATCGTTTCAATTATTCCTTTAAATCTGGCAGAGGAGGACGGCGATGGCTATGAGACTGACCACCAGGACTACTGTGAGGTTTGCCAGCAGGGAGGAGAAATTATCCTCTGTGACACTTGTCCAAGAGCCTACCACCTTGTCTGTCTGGATCCCGAGCTGGAAAAGGCACCTGAGGGAAAATGGAGCTGCCCACACTGTGTAAGTAGAGCCATTATTTCAAATTAACACAATATTTCAGTAGGAGCATGATAATTAATCAAGCTTCTGCTTAACAATTTGATAGGTATATTATGCAGTAGTACAGGGCTAAATCAACATTAAAAAGCCATGGATAGCAAAATACTTGTGGTGTCATCTTCTGAAAAACTAGATTTCACCTTTCTATTGCCTACAGACACTCAGAATTTTCATATTCAAAGTCATACTTAAGAGATACAATGTCAAAATTATAATGTAGTTCAGGATTATGAGATTAAAGGTCATCATTTCCACTCTAAAACTCATATTTGTGAAATCATTAGTTATGTTTATGAGATTCAAATCATAATTTTGACTCATGACGCCAAAAATATAACTAAAAATTTCATCATTGTGAATTTCATAATTGTGATGGACTATTGATCTGTTTTCTATACTTTAGAATATCACAATTAAGACATAATGTGTGCTTCTTCGTCTTTTGTGTGCTTGTCTCCTTTGTAAGTGATGCTATGGGCCTGATCCTTTTTTTTGTAATGCATGCAATTATGCATTCTGAAAACTGGTTTTACACATCTTTACAAAGCATGCTGAAAAGCATTGAGGGGGCTGTAGGTTTTTAACTGAGGCTGCTGCTGCTCTACTTTTTGATTTTTGTTAAATAAATGGAAATAATTTGGAGTAAAACTACTCTTCATAGAAGGTTTAATGCTCAAACTGCTTTTCCGCTGTGCTCTTAATATATAAATTCCTACAGATTGTCCTCTAAGTGCCTTTCATAATTTTTTTAAGTTATACTTAAATAAGCTATTGACTTGTGATTGTCAGGAGAAGGAGGGAATACAATGGGAGGCCAAAGACGAAGAAGAGGAGGAGGAGGAGCCAGCAGGTGAGGAAGAGGATGACCATATGGAGTTCTGCAGAGTTTGCAAGGATGGAGGGGAACTTCTTTGTTGTGACACCTGTCCATCATCCTACCACATCCATTGCCTCAATCCACCTCTACCTGAGATCCCAAACGGGGAGTGGTTGTGTCCTCGCTGCATGGTGAGTTCCTTTACATTATGTACACCATAACTTATCACTTGGAGCAAATTAAATAACAATAAACTTGCCATTTAAAATTATGCCAATTTATCTTAAACTTTTGCAAATGCACATTTAGGGTAAACTTATTCTGTTTGATTTTGAATGCATGCACTACTCTGGAATTTGTATTTGTTGTTATATTTTAACCACTTCATGCATAGTGGTCACTACAGTGGACAGTTATCTAAAAGCCATTTTCTTGGGCTTCTTGTGGATTTTTATGTTACAAATGCACACAAACCATTGAAGTGGACACTAATACATCATAAAATACACTATCAACTACTGGCCATAGTGAACATGATCATATTTTATTTTACATTTATTTAGTATTTGGTTGAATTACATTTTGAACTGGATAAACTGTCAAACTTTTAGGATTTTTATCTATTTGTTCTGCTAGAATCTGAATAACTAAATCAGGGGTGTAGATAGCATTGGTTCCATGCACCTTTTCAACTCTGCACACAAACGTCCCATGGTAGTGACATCAGGGCGTTGTGATCGCCACTTCAAAACCTTGACTTTGTTGTCCTTAACCCACTTTATAACCCTTTGCTTGGAGTAATCGTTCATTTGGGAGAATAACTTGAACCCAAGCTTTAACTTCATGAAGATGTCTTTAGGAGGTTACCGAAACGGACCCTGCCTATCTTCTAGAATATCCTGTACTTCTCTACCCTCTCTCTTTATGCCTGTGCTCTATTTAAACAATACATCATATTATTTCCTCTAGCTATCTATTTTATGAAGTGCTCCAGTGCCTCTTACAGCAAAGCAACTCAATGTCCAATAGTAATCTTGGTAAAACTAATCTAAAAAGAGAACATTCAGTATGATTTAATGTCAGACAGTGAGGGGCAAAAAAGGCCGTGCTTTTATACAGCAACTGGAAATATCTGGCTTTAACTGTACATTTTGGAATTTCTTTTGAGAATTTCATTTAAACTGTTTTCTCTCAGTGTCCTCCTCTCAAAGGTAAAGTGCAGAAGATTCTCCACTGGATGTGGGGAGAACCGCCGCTGCCAGCTGAGCCACCCGCAGGCCCTGATGGCAAGCCAATTGATCCACTAACCAAGCCCCCGCTCAAGGGGCGCCCAGAGAGGGAATTCTTTGTAAAGTGGGCTGGCCTTTCATACTGGCACTGTTCCTGGGTCAGCGAACTGCAGGTGAGATGCCAGGAGTGAGGCCAGTTTCAACTCAACATTTGGCATCAGTAACTATGTGCCCTCTGTGATAAACGTGGGATGCACAAAAAGAGTAAGGAGAGTATTTTACAAAAACGTCTAAGCACTTTGGCTTTTAACAAGTGTATATTTATTGTTTGAAGATTAAAAACACAAAACAATGCAACTACTGTTTGGTTTACAACATTTTTCTTTTCTTTTTAAATAATTAGAAAACTCCCAAAACTGATGATGAGTAATATTAGGATTTTTTTAAGTAAAAAAATTCTTTTATAGCAGGAATATTTTTAAGATTTTTTTGTCATTTGTGGCTCTTCAGTTAGAGCTGTACCACACAGTCATGTATCGGAACTACCAGCGGAAGAACGACATGGACGAGCCCCCACCATACGATTACGGCTCAGGAGAGGAGGAGCTCAACAATGAGAAGAGGAAGAGCAAAGACCCCCAGTACGCTGCAATGGAGGAGCGCTTTTACCGCTACGGCATTAAACCAGAGTGGATGATCATCCACCGGATACTCAACCACAGGTGGCTGCTCACAGCTAAAGTCATTCTCACTTCAGTATTTTTCCTAAAATGCCACACATCTCACAGGCCTGGAACTGAAAGGAACTGCAATTAAGGTTGACTTGCTTTCCTTTTCTATCATTATACGGAAGTCATTCTGTATGCGTAATATAAACATCCTGTTGTTTTAAAACACACAAAATATAGCTTATAATTTTAAGTTATTTTTACAGTTTCCCAATAATCCACTGTATTTAACATTGACAAGACATACTTTAAAAGAGAGATACTCTACCAAAAAATTCTGGACTCTTTAAATTTTTGTCTATGCTCGCTCTTTTTTAGTTTTGATAAAGATGGTGATGTGCATTACCTAATCAAGTGGAGAGACTTACCCTATGATCAATGCACTTGGGAGGCAGATGATTTTGACGTCCCAGAGTATGAGATCCACAAAGCTTTTTACTGGGACCACAGGTGAGTTACCCATGTTTTGTAGTAATTTTCCTAGTTAGAAAAATGTCAGAAATGGCAAAGACAGTTGCTGCTCACACAGATATTTATATCTTTAAGTCTTTTGCTCCTTATTAGCGAATCACAACTTAACTTGTGTTGTCCCATTTAGGGCATTTTGCTCAGGAGATTGTTGCTGTATTTATTTTACAGAGAGCAAATTTTAGGAGAGGACCAACGCCCTCTTGTGGTAAGAAAAGGGAAGAAACTAAAAGAGAACTACCCAAAAAGGGAAGTCCCTCCTGATGCCCCCATCATAGATGTAAGTAATACATATAAAGTGCTTTGCAAAAGTATTTTGTAACTTGTTCACATTTTGTCATGTTACACCCATGCCAATTTATGGGATACACCAACACAAAGCAGCCCATACTGTTTTAATGGAAGCAAAAATGCACACAGTTTATATGTATTCAGCTCTACTGTTTGCTGAAAAATCTTTTGCTCCAGTTACATCAGAAACTATATCAACCTCCTTTAGTTATTCGTTCTACAGAAAAGCATCTCCATAATATAGTTCTGCCTCTACCATGTGTCACAGTTGGAACGATGTGTTCAGGGTAATGTGAAGTGTTAGTTTTCTGTGATATAAGGCGTTTTGAATGTCGGTCAAAGATATTTATTTTGGTCTCCTCTGATCAGAGCACTTTCTTCCATGTGTTTGCTGAGTCTCTTGCTTGTCTTATGGCAAGCTTTCTAAAAGGCTTCCTTATGCTATAGTGCACAACCATTATCTGCTCCATTGACAGATTCTCCGTCTACAGCCTCTGGATCTTCACAGCTCCTCTACAGATAAAATTGCTCTCTTGGCCTCTTCTCTAAATAAATGCTGTCCTTGGCCAGCCTGTCGGTTTATATGAGAGTCATGTTATGGTTGGTTTATACTTATTTCATATTCAGTTCCATTTAAACAGTACTTTATGAGATCTCCAATGCTTGAAATGTTGTATTATTACTTAATCCTGCTTTAAACATCTCCACTACTTTATCATTGACCTGTCTGGTCTTTCTCTTTGTCTTCATAATGCAGTTTATTTTTTCTAATATTCTTTAGTAAACCTCTTTGGCTTTCATGATTACAGGTATATGTATAAAACTGGTCTCTATTGAATAATTCAGTGACTTCTGAAGGCAATTAGTTGAGCTGAACTTTAGGTTAAGGTCGCCATTTAAATGGAGCTGAATGGCAATTAATTTTATATAGTATGGTATTTGAACAAAAAATTGTAAGCTACCTTTTACCTTCATATACAGTTTTGTGCTTCTTTGCGTGATCTAGTCAAAAAAGAAATACCACTAATATACATTGAAGTTGATGCTTGCAACATGACAAAACTTGAAAAAGTTTAAGGAAGAAGTTTAAAAATACTTTTGCTGGACATTATACCAAGGATGCCAGTTTTGTTAGCATATGTCAGTTCCACAAGTCACAATTATATTTTCACACCACCAGCCAACCATCAAATTTGAGCACCAGCCCTGGTATATTAATGCCACAGGGGGAACGCTGCACCCATACCAGCTGGAAGGTCTGAATTGGTTAAGATTTTCCTGGGCTCAGGGAACAGATACCATCCTGGCAGATGAAATGGGCCTCGGAAAAACGGTTCAGACAATAGTCTTTCTCTACTCACTGTATAAGGAGGTAAGATTGTCTCTTTTTATCAAGCTCATATTCCAATCGAAACGAAATAGGCATGAGTAGTGATACTGGTCCTCATAATATAAATGGTAATACGTGCTTGGATCTAATCAATTTGGACAGTGAGAAAAAGAAATGATAAAACCTGGTTTCCTTTTTTCTCTGGAGCACTGCAAGAGTGGCTTACTCATGTCTTTTTTCTATCTGTCAGGGCCATTCCAAGGGGCCTTTCTTGGTGAGTGCACCTCTGTCTACTATCATCAATTGGGAGAGAGAATTTGAGATGTGGGCTCCAGATTTCTACGTGGTGACTTACACCGGAGACAAAGACAGCAGGGCAATTATCAGAGAGAATGAATTCACCTTGGAAGACAGCGCAATAAAATCTGGACGCAAGGTCTTCCGGATGAAGGTGCTGTTCCTCACGCTCTGACAGAATTGGGTTGGAATAAATGAAATTGTGTATGATAAATGCTTCATAATGTATGTGCATGTTAACTAGTTGGGGATTTTCTTCATTGCTTTTCGCAGAAAGACTCTCCTATCAAGTTTCATGTGCTGCTGACATCTTACGAGCTGATCACTATAGATCAAGCCATTCTTGGCTCCATCACCTGGGCCTGCCTGGTTGTAGATGAGGCTCACAGACTGAAGAACAACCAATCAAAGGTAAGGAAGCTAGATGTTTAGGTACCTTCTGTTCTTTGTACTGGAAGCAAAAACAGCAGAAATTCACCAATTAATCATGACTTAACAAGAGAAAATACTTTAGACAGAGATTATGTGAAAGGGCAATTGAGGTTAACCATCTCACTTCATGTGTCTTGCTCAGTTTTTCAGGATTCTTAATGGGTATAAGATCTACTACAAGCTGCTGCTCACTGGTACTCCTCTGCAGAACAACCTGGAGGAGCTTTTCCATCTACTTAACTTCCTCACCCCAGACCGCTTCAAGTAAGACTTGTCTCTTCCAACCATTATCTGCTTAACAATCTTTAAGCCAGTTTGAATGCAAAGACATGGCATCTGTGTAGCATTTATGGAAAATTATGACTTAGATTTTGGCTTCTACACAGACTGCATGTCAATTGTTAAAACCATTCATGAGTCAAATATTTCAACACACAGGTAGAATATCATCATACTGTGTTGCCTCATATAATCAACAACATTACATTATATTGTTTTTCTAGCTAGATGTTGTGTTTATGCAAGCAAATCTGATGCAATCGCACAACAATTCATCGACTGTACACTTGTGTCATCGCTTCAATGAAACTGGGATGAGACAAAAAGACGGATCTTGTGTTGATCAAATGTAGGGTTGTTGAAATATCCATTCATTCATCTATCTATTATCTGATCTGGTTTATGCGTGCGGGATTGGATGGGAGCCTGGTGTCGATCTCCAGTGTCACTGGATAGGGTGTTGAAAAATATGTATATATTTTAATTACTATTTGAACTCTTGTATATTCATGTGACCTCTGATCTCTTCAGCAACCTGGAAGGCTTCCTTGAGGAGTTTGCAGATATCTCTAAAGAGGACCAGATCAAGAAGCTCCATGACCTCCTTGGACCTCACATGCTCCGGCGGCTGAAAGCTGACGTCTTCAAGAACATGCCGGCGAAGACAGAGCTCATTGTCAGAGTGGAGCTCAGTCCCATGCAGAAGTAAGCATTTTGGACAACGGATTTTATGATGAAGCCTACCAGATTTCAGTTCCCAATAATAATAATAAATAATAAATAATATAAACATTTGAAGGAAATGATATTAGATAAGAGATAAGACAAAACTTTATTATACACCATGGTGGACATTTTCATCTAAAAGCAGCATTAAGCAGCCAGAAGTAAAGCACCTTTATTTTGTTTTGCTAATTTTCAAATCTGATCAATATCTGACACCTTGCAGGAAATATTACAAGTTTATTTTGACGCGAAATTTTGAGGCTCTGAACTCCAAAGGGGGAGGAAACCAAGTGTCCCTGCTCAACATTATGATGGACCTGAAGAAGTGCTGTAACCACCCCTACCTGTTCCCTGTTGCTGCTGTGGTAAGCCACCTAACCTTCAAATAGAATTTTTTCTAGCCAAAACTTGTTTAAACTGACAGTTTTTTGTCATTTTCAGGCACATAGTACAATTTTATAGCACAATCAAGTAACAATGTTACTTTTAGTTGTTATAAAAATTCTCTATGTATATCAAACATGACTTAAAAGAAACCCAGCTTTATAATTTGAAGCCTTGAAATTGAACTTCTGTCTCTTTAAGAAGCTCCTTCTCTTTTGGCCACTCTGCCTTCAGCATGTCATCATAGCAATAAATCTCATTGTACCGTTTACAGCCGTTCTTAGGAGAGTTGGACAGTGTAATAACATAGTTTGATATACAGCTCAGAAAAGTTGATTTTACATAATAAGATAAGATGGATAAGATAAGATTTATTGTCATTGTCATCAACAGATTACAACGAGATTGAGATTTGCTCGACTCGAGCAAATCACTTGTTTATGTAACAGTTGATTACATAAACTGTAATCAACTTTCCCTTTAAAAATGCATTATCAGTTGTATTTACAAATAGGTTTTAATACTGATTATATTCATAAAACTCTGTATTTACTGACTGGTGCTGGGTTTTTCTGTCTATTGTAGGAGGCTCCTGTTTTGCCAAACGGTTCTTATGATGGCAACCTGCTGGTGAAGTCTTCAGGAAAACTAACCCTGCTTCAAAAAATGCTGAAGAAACTCAAAGATGAAGGACACAGAGTTCTTATTTTCTCTCAGGTAACAGCCAAGTAAATACTGTGATTTGGCAGGAGACCATGACATTCAGTGGCTGGCTACCTTTCGGCAGTAGTTTTACAAATCCGCTTGACAAACCAGATAAAAAATTTTCAGAATACTGTTTTATTTGATTTAAGTTGATCTTATTCACAGATGACAAAGATGTTGGATCTGCTTGAGGATTTTCTGGAGTTTGAAGGCTATAAATATGAACGTATTGATGGGGGGATTACTGGAGGCTTACGGCAGGAAGCAATTGATCGTTTCAATGGTGGGTTTTTTCTCTAGTCAAGCATTTTCCTCAGCTATGTGCCACTTTGTTACACTCTCCTGAATGAAGGTACTCTCTACTTTGTTTTGTGTAACAGCTCCAGGGGCACAGCAATTCTGCTTTTTGCTTTCAACGCGAGCCGGAGGTCTCGGCATCAATTTGGCTAGTGCAGACACCGTCATCATCTATGACTCTGACTGGAATCCACACAATGACATCCAAGTATGGCTATCTCACAACCTGCACGTTCTTGCATGCATTTAGTGGATCACTGTGTTCTTCAGTTTTAATCAATCCTTTTAATTACTCTAGGCTTTTAGCAGAGCCCACCGAATTGGCCAAAACAAGAAGGTGATGATTTATCGTTTTGTGACTCGGGGATCTGTGGAGGAGAGAATCACTCAGGTGGCAAAGAGAAAAATGATGTTGACTCACCTGGTGGTGAGGCCCGGCCTGGGCTCCAAAACTGGTTCCATGTCCAAGCAAGAACTGGACGACATCCTCAAGTTTGGAACTGAGGAGCTTTTTAAGGATGAGATGGAAGCAGCACGAACCATGGGTACATGTGTTTTTCTACCATCTACATTCACATTTGTGAAGTCAGACACAAATGTGATTTGGTTTCAGAGTCCTTAAAGTTTCAGAAATG
Source organism: Xiphophorus maculatus (assembly GCF_002775205.1). Taxonomy (NCBI): domain Eukaryota; kingdom Metazoa; phylum Chordata; class Actinopteri; order Cyprinodontiformes; family Poeciliidae; genus Xiphophorus; species Xiphophorus maculatus. Next base: position 10,115,291 of record NC_036462.1, on the reverse strand, counting down.
AAGGACCGTGTATTTTGATAAGTGGCACACAGGTATCCGCACTTGTTAAAATTGAATTTTTTTCATGGAGTAAAAAATGATAAATCACTTCTAATTTTTTTCCACATATAATTTGAGATTAGTATTCCACAATTTTATCAAATAACTAAAAAAAGAAAAAAGTGGACCAAAATACAATTGCCTCAACTTCAATATTTTAGTCTTCTATGGTAGGAACCTTTAAGCATCCCACTTTTTGACTTAGTATTTGTCTTTTCTGCTTTGCCAAACCTTTCTAAATCTATCGTAAGTGGGATCGTAATCTTTTAGCTATGTTTGGCTCTTAACTTTAGCTAGACCAGTCCAAAATCTTACTTTTCCACCCATGAAATCAATCTTCTGTTGAATTATATGATTATTGAACTCACAATGCAAATGAACAAATGCAGGAAAAAAACTAACACAGTTTCACTTTATTTTAGTTTCACTATAATTGATAGAAGGCGCGAACTCAAGAAAACTGAAAACTAAAATCTTCTACACAGTCAGTTTAAGGATTTGCGCATTTATTTCACCCAGTTATTGCAGTTTTTCTCAAGGTTCTTTCTCATAACTTTGCTTGTATTTTCATTTAAACTATAGCATAGCAAATTTTATGTAGGCAATGTCAACAATAGTTCAGGAAAATGTAACCTGAAGTAAACTGAAGCACACTTATTTTGTTCAACTTCTGAAAACATTTTAGAAAACCACCCTGATACAAGACCTTCTGAATGAGACACTAGATTTTTATGTATGTATTTCTAGACATACCAGAGTACTGTTATTAGACCACTAAACTAGTTTTTTCTATTGAGAAATCTCTTTACATAAATCTCCATAAATTAATAAATCTACAGAACACAATCAAAAAATCTTTTAAAAGTTTTCTCCTGGGGTTCAAAAACTTTTATTTGAAACATAGTTGATACATTTTTATCTCATTTAGAATGACCCCTTTTACAACTAATAAACACTCTCCCCTTGCCAGGAGATAACAAAGATGGTGAGGAGGGCAACGTCATTCACTACGATGACGATGCCATTTCAAAGCTACTGGACCGCAGCCAAGATGCCACCGAGGACACAGAGATACAGAACATGAACGAGTACCTGAGCTCGTTCAAGGTGGCGCAGTATGTGGTGAAAGAAGAAGATGAAGAGGTGAGAACCTAACTTTAGTCTTCATCCTCAGAATACCTGTTGGGAATCTTTGGAAGACCATGAAAAAGGTTCAGTAGTACAGTGTTAAGCTGTAGCCAGTAAGCTCAGTATATCAAGACAAAGCAAAACTTAGTGTTAAAGATGTTCTGTCATCTTTATATATAAATGTTTCTGTAAAAGTATTATTTCATCTGGAGCATCTTGCAGTATTTGATGATGATATGACAGAATAAGTGTTGACTTAAGATTCTTTATCAACATTGTAAAATACGTAACTGCAGCAAAAAATATAATCAACAGTTATTGGTAAAGGAATTATTTTATATGCCTTTATAGGGGCAAACAGGTTAACTTACTCTTCAGTTTGCATAATTATAATTGCATATTGAAAAAAGAAATCCAGGATACCTAGCAACACAAGCACAGAAAATTCTTGTTTGAATTCAACTTAGTGGCCAGATTTTAATTTGCTTTGCTGATGTTTGTGTCCATCAATGATCAGGAGGAGGTAGAGCGAGAAATCATCAAGCAAGAGGAGAATGTGGACCCAGATTACTGGGAAAAGCTCCTCCGCCATCATTATGAGCAGCAGCAGGAGGACCTGGCCCGAAATCTGGGAAAAGGCAAACGCATTCGGAAGCAGGTCAACTACAACGACGCGACTCAGGAGGACCAAGGTAGGCTGCGCCAGCTGAAAGCACACAAAACCATATGTCATAAGGCATATGTCAGGCATATGGCTGTAAGACTCTGCTAAAATGTAACTTCTTAAAATATAGAAAACTGTTTTCTGGTAGTATAATGTAAAAAAGCATGTTTAATACCTGTTAAAGGTTACTTTTATAAAGTATTTTAATCTGACAAACAAGCCTCATCAGAATGTATATTCTAACATATTGAAAATCACTGGGCAACGCTAGTGGGCTCATATTTTCATCTTGTGTGAAGATATTCACCATGTCCCTGTACAAATTTTCCTACTGCCTCTAGAGGGAGTATAAGTCCATCCAGCTGATAAATGTTTTATTTTCAGTTGGTGCAGCAGAGCTGTTTGCCTGAATAAAATGGGGACAGTTAAATGTTTTTTACCTATTGCAATATTTATTTTTTTCTACAAAAAATAAAAAAGTAAATTAAAAAAAGATACCAGATTTTCATTTTATTGGTATTCAAAGAATATCTGAGTTTGACATCTAAGCAGAGAAACCATTTCCTAATTCGAGTGGCAGGAGGAATCATGTTTTCCATTGGATTTTATTGTTTTGCTACCAATTCAAGTCAGTTCATGCTGCTTGATAGCCCCTTAAAAGCCCCTCTGCAGGCACAGAAAACCCTTCTTTATTTGCAGTCTTAAAGCTGCATTCATAATTTTTTCTTACTGTTGTAAGAACTCTTTATTAGCTCATCATGAAGATTAAGACTGCATGTCTGAACTTGACCCTTTTATACCTCATAAAGATGATGATATTTTAGAGGAGCACAACTGAGGTGAGGCTTTTAAGCTAACTTCCAAATCTAACAGAATTATGACACAATTTGGAACCATTGTCTTGTGTCTCATTATATAATATTAAAATAAACCCCAGAATTTTGTGTTTTCTCAAAAAATTCCAATTGTTCATGTAGATCTTTATGAGTGCAATTTACAAAATAAGCTGCAGCAAAGATGCTGTCTGAGTTAAAGTAAGTTCTCTACAGCTGTGCTGTGTGCATGTATGCCCAGCTGTACGAGTGGTCTGTAGTAATCTGCAGTGCCATGGCGCCCTCAGGTGGCCACCAACAGAAGCGAACGCAATGTACTGTTTTTCTTTGATGTGTTGCTCAGAATGGCAGGATGATCTTTCAGACAATCAATCGGAGTATTCCGTGGGGTCCGAAGATGAGGACGAAGATTTTGAAGAGAGGCCCGAAGGTAAGCAGCTACGCGAACTTTTCTGCTTTTTTCTGCTTACCCTCCCTTTGAAACACTGCATCACTCACATTATTGCTAAATATGTAAGCATATGAATACAGCTTTTTAACTTTGAATTTTGATCATTTGTAGGTGGACGCAGGCAGTCTCGTCGACAACTTAAGAATGAGAAAGACAAACCTCTACCCCCCTTACTGGCACGTGTTGGAGGCAGTATAGAGGTATTTCATTATTTCCCTTTTGATTTGTGCTCCAGATCCAGAATTTCAATCATTTCCGTTGAATTATGGGCTTTTTTGGAGTCAGAGACTTTTGAGAAGCTCCTCAGGATTTATCAGTTCCCTCTTCACTGAGAATGAAACAGTCACAGTAACATAAAGCAGTGTGCTATATCAGTGGTTCTCAAACTTTTTTCAGTGATGTACCCCCTTAAAAATATATTTTTAGTCAAGTACCCCCTGACACGGGCAAAACATTTTTGGAATAAAAAAGAGGTACAGTGCTGTAAAATCACTGTCTGATTTATTAAAGCCAAACAACTTATATCAGTGAACCTGACAAATACATCCATATTGCAAACATTGCATGGTTAAACAAAAAAGAAAAACAGAAGACGGTGACCACCAGGAATGTATAAAACCAGTCAAAACTAAAATATGCAAAACGCTGCTAATTTATATTGGTCTCTGTAATGGTACAAAATTAAATATATACATAAATAATAATTCAGTGCATGAACACACATTTATATTTTATCGAACTTTTTACAAACTAATTTTTCCCAAGATTTATCATGAGGAGCCTACTGATTTTTTAAAGATATTTTGAAAAGCTTCACGTACCCCCTGCAGTACCTCCACGTACCCCCAGGGGTACACGTACCCCCATTTGAGAACCACTGTGCTATATCATACCATGTTATAAAGGTCAGGCTATCTCTGTGTGCATGGGATGATATCTCTAACTCGGGCTGCTCTCCTGACTTTTTGGCTCCATGCCCTGCGTCTTTCTCCGTCCAGTATGTGTTTACACCATTTTCTCCTTATCGCCATCTCAAGGTCCTTGGGTTCAACACTCGCCAGAGGAAAGCTTTCCTCAATGCCATCATGCGCTGGGGCATGCCTCCTCAGGATGCTTTCAACTCGCACTGGCTGGTCCGGGACCTTAGAGGGAAGAGCGAGCGCGAGTTTAGGTGATGCCCTACAATTGTTTGTATTTTTCTGTGACATGCAGACGACAGGTATTTTATCAAACAGCTCTACCATGTTAGAGAGGGTTTCTAGAAAACATGAGAGGCCATTATAGGATGTTATTTTCACTTCTGAGTTTGTGATTTAGTAAATGTTACTACAACTGTTTGTAGCAGTGATGCAGTGCTTGTATGGCTATATCTATAATATCTGGAAAAGTGTTCTTACACATTAGAGTATACACATCACTTTCAAATCACAACCTTCAATATTTTTGTGGGAGTTTTATGTAATAAACCAACACAAACATGTACATGACTTAAAGTTTAAGAAAAGTTATGTACTTTTCAAATTTATTTGCATTTTAATCTGATATGTCATGTATTTGTAGTCAGACCCTTTTTATTCACTACCCCAAAATAAAATCCAGTTTAAAGAATTGTCTACAGAATTCACATAACTAGTAAATAAATTATTATGCATGTATAATTTCTATTCTCTATAAATGTTCTCTGAGAGTTTTAGTTATTTTTTAGAGAACATCAGTGAGCAACAAGCATCATGATGACCAAGACACACACCAGAAATGATAAAGTTGGGAGGAAGTTTAAAACAGGGCTGTAAAAAATAGCTTTGAATACTTAATGAACACTCTTCAAACCACCCAAAACCAGAAATAGCATGGCACAACTGCAAACCTGTCAAATCATGGCCATTGATTTAAAATGGCAGGGTACTGAGAGCTGTGATCAGAGAAGCAACCACTAAGTTCATAGTAACTTTGGTGTAGTTTCATCAATCCACAGCTTTGGCTGGAGAATCTGCACAACACACAATTTTAAACATAGTGGTGACAGCATCATTCTAGTGGATAGTTTTCTACAGGAGGTACAAAAAACTAGTTGGAGTTGACAGAGACAACAATTAATTTAAATACAGGGTAATCCTTGAGGGAAAACCTTCATGTTACCATGGACAAATCAAAACCCAAACCTAAATCCAACTGAACATTTGTGGCAATACTTGAAAGTTGCTGCTTATACAGACCCCTGTCCAATCTGTGTGTTTAATCTATTTACCAAAGAATATAAAATATTTTTAGACTCTTTAGATGTTCACATATTGCAAAAGACAGCTGTAATTCCAGCAGAAGATGAATTTCATTTGTAGGACAAATAAAATTATAATATGTATTTTCAGTATTGTAGTTTATTCAAAATAAACAACTTAATTTAGTGAGCTTTTTAAAATTATTCTTTCATATAACTAATTTCAAGGAATTTTAAAAAATATATAGCAACAAGGCAGTTCAAAGAGTTTCACATCATAAAAACACAAAAATACATAAAAAGTAATAGAACACTCATTTAACAATTAAAACATTATATTTTGCCAAGTATTGTCATTACGCATCAAAATGTTGTGTAATTTTCTGAAATTAGAAATAAAATCTTGTTGAGTTTCTTGAATCTAGAGGTAGTATTGACGTGGTCTGAAGCTTCTTATTTCATCTTCTGCTTATTAATTCTTATTCCAACACTACATCTCCTGCTGCAACCTCAGCTTTTTATAACTATTCTACCTGTTTGTGTAGCTATCTCTCTTGCCGCTAACAGTTGAAGTGTGTGTCTCTGTGTACCAGGGCCTATGTGTCTCTGTTTATGAGACATTTATGTGAGCCAGGTGCAGACGGAGCGGAGACCTTTGCGGATGGAGTCCCCCGTGAGGGCCTGTCTCGACAGCATGTTCTCACCAGGATCGGAGTCATGTCGCTTGTCAGGAAAAAGGTACCGGTTGTTAAACCCCAGAAATCTTCTCCGTAGAACACCAAGTCCTGTGTTGGAACACTGTGGGATTAGGAAAAAGTAGGTCAGCATATCTACGCAGAAGAAAATGCACAGAGAAAAAAAAAAAAAAAGGTTGTTGGGGTATAAACTCTCCCCTGAAAGAAAGATGTTAGTTTTGTTTGCCGTGTTCACACTTGAGAGATGGGAATAGCTTTGTAGGTAAAGTCCTGGCAAACACTGTTTTTCTATTATTTTTTCTTCAGACAAGTAATATTCTTATTTGAAGCACCAATGAAATCTGCGCTGCCATCACCTCTAAGTTAATTACTTCTGTAAATATTGTTTAATGATTGCATCTCAGGTGTTGAAAAACTTACAAATAATCTTTGACTGACTAATTGTATTTGATAAATTAAATTGTTGATTATTAACTGCCTTTATTATTTTTTTGAAGTTCAGAATTGTAATTTTACAATGTTGCCATGTGGAATTGTTGCAGAAAAATGTTTTCTTTTCATCAGTGCAGTGAAAATAAGTTTTATTTTAGTTTATATTAGAAATTATGCTTTTTGGTCTGTTTTTCTTTTTGATTTAACAGCTGGCAAATTATTTTTATTTATTTATATTTTTTAGCTTAGTTACAGCTAATTAGCGTCAGTGACTTCTGGCAGGGATCTTATCTTAAGAGATTAGTAAAGATGTGGTTGATCTCATGTCTTATCTAAAAACAAGAAACTTGTCAGTTTTTAATTAATTTCTTTTTCTCAATTATAGAGTTGAACAAAAGGTTAGCCTGAATGTATTTGTGATACAAAGGTCGTAAAGAAACTTGCAATGGCTTCCAAGGAGCCAAACAGATTGTTTTGTAATCTTTTAATGTGTTTTTCATCAGTGGGTTCTTCAACCTTTCAAAAATATTTCTCTTGACTTCAGCTGTTTTTTTTACAATGTTTGGATCCATTCCCTTATCTAGGCATGCCAGTAGTGCAATATAGGATTATGATATGTCTAAGAGTGGAACAGAATACTCTTTGAAAAATCCCAGCAATGATCTGACTAGCAACCTCAGAGATACAATTACATGGAATTGTTTAATACTACTTTCATAGTCAAAAGACATTAGAGGACATTGAGTGATAATATCAAAAAAAGTGACAAAAAAAAACCCATTCCTTTTACAACTGACAAGTACTAAAATGCAAGTGTGACTGCAGCAAAAACAAAACTTCAAAAGACAAACAGAAAACCTGATAAAATACCAATCAAGACCACTTTAAAGTAATGCATAAAGGTCTGGGACCACGGAGGCAAAATATCAAAACATGAGGGATGACGCAAGTATTCTGCAGTCACAGTGAGTGCAGAACTTTCTAAAATGTGTTGCTTCAGTAACTGCATGCATGAATGTTGAAATAAATTATGCTTACTGCTGTAAAGCAAAAGTACTGAAGAGCCACAGCTGATATTTCCTAGGCAGAACATGCCATCTGCACTTTCTGATATCTGTGGTACAAGCCTTTGGTGTTGGTAAATATGCAGATCTTTTTCAGCTCACCAGATAAGGATAATCTTCCTAAAAATGTTATTTGAATGTTCGTAACAGAAAATTATTGCTGGGTAGGTTTGAACTCAGGAGGGGCTGGTGCAGCTGTCTACAGGCAAAATTAAACCAGTGAGTCTGTAAGGCTCAGTGGAGTTCCTCCTAATCCCTCACTTGAAGAAAGTAGGGCATCCCTTGGAACTGTCGGATTTTCATTATCACGTTAAGGCAATATTATTATTATTATTATTTTTTTAACTTTAGGTGCAGGAGTTTGAACATGTAAATGGGAAGCTGAGCTCTCCAGATCTGATTCCCATTGGAATGGAGCTGAAGAAACTGACTGAAAGTGTGTCTTCAGATCCCAACACCCCAGTGCCAGCCAGCCCTGTTGCTACACAGCCCAGCACCCCCGTCCCACCAGGTTGGAACAGAGTCTCTGCAGTGGTCATGTTTTATTTTTCTTTGACTGTGTGATTGCGGTTCTTATACACAGAACAAAACTATAAGACAAAAAGCTATGTTGTGATTTTTTTGGGGGGGCTGTAGAGAAAGCTGAGTTTTTGGTACGAAATGCTGAAGATAAGGAGACTACAGAGACAGATGGAAAGAAACTATCTGAGCAGGAAGTGAGTCTTCTTTTCTCCCACTCTTCTGCTATATTGTCTATATTCTTAAAAGTCATCACATTTTTGTATAAGTCATCTTAACATCCTATGGACCTTGTTCTTTCACTCCAAAGCACCTTTGAAGTTGTGTCTGCCCTCTCCCAACTGTCCTTATTCCCCTTCTGTTGCATCTATTGCCCCCACAGCAAGCTCCCATTGCAGAGCTAGCATCTGCACCTGAGAAGGCTGCTGACAGTGACGAGACGAAGGCAACCTCAGAAGAGAAAACAGGAGATGAGAGGAACAGAACCAAATCCCCCATGACAAAGGCCGAGCCACCTGCCTACCCAAAAGAGTCTGCTTTCAAGCCGGCAGAGCTGCCATCTAGTCATACCTCACCTAAGAGTGAGTGGTGCATGATTCATGCACTGCGAAATTATTCATCTGCGAAGGCTGGGCTTTGTATGTTTAATCTTTTGTTTCTTATATCCTCAGCGGACCCCTGCAAAGAAGCCGAGAAGTCCTCTGAAAAAGGAGAGGCTGGTTCTCCTCGGGAAAAAACTGAAGACAAAGAAAATAAGCCAGGTACACAGTGTGTGAGATGAATTCTCAAATAAAGCAAGTACAAAAGACACAAAAGCAGGGCTCCTCTAGGAAACGACTGTCTGTTTGTAGTGCATGTAGTCACATTATATGGATATCTCTTATGAAAGCATCTTGTCTTTTATATAACTATCGCAGATGATGTGAAGAGTGAAGATGCATTAGAGGGTCGATTGAACGGAGACAAAGACACTCTTGATGAGCTGGATGAGAGCAGAAGAGAGGACAAAAATGGATTCAAAGCCAAGTTCATGTTTAATATCGCAGATGGAGGTTTTACGGGTAAGAAATTGAACAAGACTGTGTCAAGCATGGTGTAAAAAATGTCTGCAGATTGAGTTTGCTTGACTGTGTTGAATCTTCCCCTAAAAAAACCTATATATTTAAATGTTGGATTTTATTTATAAAAATAAACACAACTCCAACAGTACATTTTACTTCAACAATCTAATAAAAGATTGATTAAACTGTCAAATAATTTGCTAATTTTTATATAAGTTAAAAAAATAACAGTCACAACTAACAATAAATAGGATTTCTTTATTTAACAAGTTTGCCCAAATTTTGCTAAAACATCATATGCAACTATTAATACACCGGTCACTCCTTCTATTAGTTGCAAATAAATCTGAATGTATATTTAAAATGGCTGGATAAATTTCTTCTGGTGTAGACGCCACCAGCTAGTAAATCTTAGCGCTCATCTGGTTTTCTGAATCAAATGTGTTTCCACAATAAAATTGACTCTACATTTACTAAATGCTGGCCATCTCTTACATTTGTAGTTTGTGCCATTTTTGTACTGACCATGCTTAATCAGGGACATTTTGTACAGATGGCAGAAAGTACAAAGCTTGGTATGCTTTACACACAACAGCAGAACAGTGCACAGGTGGTAGGCAATGCAAAATACGAGGATAATACTTTATTTTACAATTACATTGTTTTGAATAACACCGATGGCACTTATTAGGTTTAGAGGTTGGAGGATTTATTGGGCAGTTAGTGAATTAATGGTGTTCAATATTGATGTGCTAAAAGTCATTTTTTCTATGCTACAGGTTAAAAATCTCTCACATTATGTTATGTTGCTTTTAAAAGTCAAGACAATTTACATCAGTTTCTTTGACTAAATATTTTCTGATTTTCTTTACATGCCCCAGTTTTACGTCTTAATGTTCAACTGATGTTTTCATTTAAATGACATGCTGAAGAAACATTGGTTTCCTATTAATCCTTTTTGAAGTCTAGATTTTTTCCAGTGATGTGAGCAGTTTGAATCTTTGTTTGTGTTTGTCTGAAAGAAAATGTCTGTTTTTACTGTCATGCTGTCAGAGTTGCACACCCTGTGGCAAACCGAGGAGCGAGCGGCTCTTTCGTCTGGAAAAATGCATGACATCTGGCATCGTCGCCATGACTACTGGCTGCTTGCTGGCATCGTAACGTATCCTTTCACATGTCAGAGCTGAATGCTCTGCATCTCGCAAAGTAACATAATTACCTATGACAGGAAGGAGCTGCCTTGGAAGAAGGCGGGTATTTTCAGATTGTTATGAGTGATATACAAGTTTTTCCACACAGCCATGAACTTGTTTTTATTTGAAGTGTTCCTGTCTGTTTTTCTTGACTGGGACTTTCTATCAGACATGGCTATGCTCGCTGGCAAGACATTCAGAATGATCCCCGATATGCTATTCTGAATGAGCCATTCAAAACAGAGATGCACAAAGGGAACTACTTGGAGATGAAGAACAAGTTCCTGGCGCGGCGCTTTAAGGCAGTTTACAGCCTTTATTTGAAAAAAGAATCTAAACCTTTCAAAGGTTTTTCTTGTTTTTATGTGCTACTATTTTCTCTCTGCAGTTGTTGGAACAGGCATTGGTGATTGAGGAGCAGTTGCGACGGGCAGCTTACCTCAACATGACCCAGGACCCCAGTCACCCTGCCATGGCTCTCAATACGCGCTTTGCTGAGGTGGAATGTTTGGCCGAGTCCCACCAACACCTCTCCAAAGAGTCTCTGGCTGGGAACAAGCCTGCCAATGCTGTGCTTCACAAAGGTGTGTGGTCCTGCTCCAAAAAACGCAACATTGGTGACTCAGGAGCTCTTTTTTTAATTATAGAAAACTGATAAAGTTAACAAGTCCTGTATATTTTTTGAGAGGCAGAATTATCTAAAAATATTTTTATATCACTTAGATTTGAAAGCCTAATCATTTAACAATTGATCCACCTACTTATTGACAACAAGTGAAACATATTTTGAGTCCATTTGAAACTGTTTTTGTCGTTTTCGTGTAAAAATGCGGACAGTGCATTAAAATACTCAAAATGAGCTGATTTCACATTAATAAAACAGGTTAATTTTTTCCATCCAGACAGACAGAAAAACGGGCTGGCAAAGGAAGTGCACACAGATGTTTCCATATCTCTGTTCTCTAAAAAAAAAAAAAACAGGCGGGCAGCAAAGATCCTGTTTCACACAGTGGTTTCACTTCATGTTACTTTGACTGAGCATAGAAAAGGCTCACAGTGATTAATGGAATGAAAGTTTAGGGAGAGGCCAAACACTTAATCAAAGTGAGGCATTAAAGCATTTTTGTTTGAAAATTATGTGTCTATGACACTAATGGGTTTATCTGCCAGAAACATAATATACTTGCATGGTGCTGATTGGATATGCCCTTTTTATGGGACTTTCAGTTCTTGGTGGTTTATGGTTTAAAATTCTGTGTAAAGCAATTAATTGTTTTTTATGGACCTAAACATTGAATAATGTTTTTCTAAGATTTTATATTAATCTTTCTGCCTGACTTTTTTTCATTTACTTAAATAACCACACCTCCCACTGGCCAAAGTCAAGGTCAGGTTTTTTTATATCGCACTTTACCAACAACTTATGCTGCACAGAGTGCTTTACACACCATAATGCAACTAAAAACCTAAAATGCCTGACTATAGTGGAAGTGAAGTACAATATTCAATAATAATAATAATAATAAAAAAACAATAGGAGAATAAAAAGAGCAACTAAAAATTAAAATGTCTAGGTAAACATTTGTAAAAGCCAAACATGCGCCTTCAGTAGAGACATTTTCCAGTGTTTGTGCAGATTTAATATTTAATGGCAGACTATTCAAGATTCTACTGCCTGCTACATAGAATACTCTGTCACCACAGGATTTAGGTTCAAATCTTGGACTAGGTGATATCACTTCTGAACTGAACATTTCTTCTGTAAGAAGGGGCTTGATTACAAAAAGCTTGCTGTGTATTTTCATGCTGCTGCAGTGCTGAACCAGCTAGAGGAACTTCTGAGTGACATGAAAGCAGATGTGACACGACTTCCCAACATGCTGTCCAGAATCCCACCAGTGTCGGCTCGTTTGCAAATGTCGGAAAGGAGCATCCTGAGCCGCCTCACCAGCAGAGGCAGCGAACCTCCACCACAGCAGGTGAGATGACAGTTTAAAAGAAAATAGTCAGATTGCTTTAAAAATGGATACTGCTTCCTATTGTCTACCTTTCTTGGCTTCCCTTAACAGTTAAATACTCTAATTACTCCAAATAGATAGAGTAGAAACAACAGAGTCAAAGCAGCTTCATAAATAAAAATAATACTACCATGCATTTTCTAAATCCCAGCCATTAAAAAAATAAAAATACGTCTGTTACAAGCCAGCTACAATACTAAAGGTTAATCAGAGCCATTACTAGAGAACCCAAAAATAATAAGTAAACAAAAATAGCATTATGTAAAAAAAAGAAAAAACAACTAACAAGCTATTTAATTTTTACATTTTAATGTGTTAAAATTGACATAATTAATTAAGTGAAATTAATTAATTAATTAGTTTTAATGAATAAAGACTCTAAAGTTTATACAAAGTGACTCAGTACCAGACAGGGTAAAAACAGGAGCATGGGGTGTTGAGTGGGAATAGGTGCAATTGCTAAATGAATATGGAACAGCTGCTGAAGAATTTCATCTGATGGGGGTTTTATGGTCCAATGTCAAAAGTCACAATCAACTCAAGAACACGTGTTATGGAGACAACAGGAAGTTAATAGAACACAGTGCAATAGAGAAACCAGATCACCAAAATATAACAGGAACTACAACGCAAATCAGAGCTTAAACCAACACAAAAAACTAAGTGTTGAACAAAACCAAAGTTTGAGCATGACATCCTTCATCTTATGACAAAAAGGGAATTAAAAAAATCCACTCATATTGTTTTCTTTCATCACTAAGCTCAACATTTTTCTCCCTAAGGATTAAATAAAAATTGATTTGTCTCATTGTTTTCTTCTCTAGTGTCGCATCTTAGCAGAGTTTAAGTGTTTGTTTTGATTCACTGCTATTTAACGGGTTATTTTGTAAAGTAGGACAAAATAGCTTGTCTTGTCTGACATTGATGTTTTGTTGCCATTTTTCTCTTTGTCATTTTGACACACCTTATTAGCAGTTTTTATTAATGTGCGTTCCTCCTTCAGAAAGTCAATTTATCTGGAAGAAAAATACAGTTCTGGTAACATTGATGAGATGCAGTTATTCATACTGTGTACTTGCAGCTTCAACATGCAAAGATGATTGACCTCTTGTTTTTCTCTGATAAATCATTCATATAACCTTGCAGCTTACAGCGAGATAATCAATTTTTCTTGTGTTTTGTTTTTTCAGCCTTTTAGCCAGGGAGGCTTTGGCTGCTCTCAGATGTACAGCAGCGGTTTTGGTGGGGGATTCAGAGGACCAGGCGGACAGCCTATGGTCAACTACAGCCAGATGCCCCTTGGACCTTACGTCAGCGGTAACAGGCAACACTCACTGTAACTCATAGTGACATAGTGCAAGAGGGACATAGCTGCTGCCACAAGCAATGCAAACTAATTTACTGTGAAAGATAACACTTGTATAAAGAAACAGATGTTAAAAGCAATCATTTTAACAGATTAGAAAAGTGTCATAAATGCAAAACATTACTGTTTCTCACTTCTCAGTATCTAAATTGTATTGGCATTTTTGTCCATCTTAATCTGATTAATTGCTGGATCTGACTTTAGTGCCCAGAAGCTTCTACAGTTTAAACAAGAAATTCAGTGGAAAAATGCAACCAAGCTATTTTTGTACTCTTTGTGCTGAAGATGTCTTTTTAAATTCTAAATGCAAGTAACTAAAGATTGAAGTATTTCCTTCCTCAGTGTCATCCAATGGCCCCCCGCCTCCTACAAGCCATTTGGACAAGAAATCACTTGACTCATTCAGAGACGGGGCCACGCCTGAACTCAAGTCAGGCAAAGCCAGTGATGTCATCTGTATTGAGGACTAGACCAGTTCTGTATAATTGACCTGAGGTCAGAAACTCCCAGGGATGGAATCTGAATGGATGACTGCTCCCCTTGTCTTATGCTACATCCTTCATTTTTTTCCCTCCTATCTCATAATCTGCTAACTGAAGCTCGGCTATGAGTGGATAAGGCAATTAACTTTTTCATCCGTATACATGTATCTATCAAAAAAAGTTGCACTTTTATCTTTCAAGGATCCTATAGAGGTGTTTCAGTAGCTATTTGCTTTATTTGTAGAAAAACTGAGAATCAGGAGGGAAGATGAAGCAGTTTTTTTTAGAAGAGGACTTTGGAAGGTCTGCACTATAAAGTAAAACTCAATCAAGTCAAGAGTCAGATGCTCTTTATTGGAGCTTGTCTTTATCTTTTAATGTAAGTTTTATTTATTTAATTTTTGCAAGCTGTGACTTTGTAAATTTGCTTGCAACCCCTTGCTTTTCTGGATTTGCCAACCCCTTTACACTGTGACTGTGCTGCTCTGAAGCTTGTTCTATGTGAAGAGGAGAGAAATTCAGTTGTTGTTTGACTCGATAGTTTTTGAACATGAGTATCTTCAAAGTTACTGTACATGAACATGTGTTTTTATCCTTTATGTTATAGAATATTGGTGATCGAGGAAATCAAAACCTTTACCATGTACTGTATGCTTTTGCAAAAAGTTTATCTGAATCCTGTGAAGACTGCCACCTGCTGGTAACGTTGAGAAAGTAGTTCTTGCTGAACATGTCGCTACTTCTAGCTGCATCACCTTTCAAGAGTGGCATCTTCTGCTGTGCATATTAGGAGACTGGAATTTATTTTACATCACGAAGATCTAATGAAAGTGAAAATAACAACAACAGCTAAAACAGATGTTCAGGTCTAAGCATTATTCATAAAAATCCAGCCAAAAAAAATGTAAGTTACAGAAGATTTTCCATTTTAAATTGTTTTGTACTGGAAACAGTTTGTGACTTTTTGTTTGAATGTCAATGTTGCTTGTAGTGCTACACCCACATAAACCACAGTGGGACCATAAACTGGAACATTTTTGCTAGGCCTTTCTCTTCAGACCAAGTGAGAGTAAGAACTAACAAGTTTCATTTTCTCTTTTATGTCCAAGAACTTTCCTTCTTCCCTTTTTAACAAAAACACATGCTTATGTCTCATTGTCACATTCAGCTCACGTTAGGATCTGAGTTTTTGTATTCTTCTATTTAAGTTGTAATAAAAACAGATGCATAAACTTACTTGATGCCATTATAAGGGAATAACCCACTCTTTGATGCAGTGTCTTTTCTTTACTGAGGCACAGATTGTAAAAGAGGTGGTGCCACAGTCTAAAGTTGCATGTGTTCTCATTCCAATTTTAAAGGACCAGGGTTGCACATTGTTACTCTGTGCAGTTTTTTGTTTGTTTTTACTGTTTGTTCTGTTTGTGTTGCTATCTTTTTATTTGACTCGTAAAATGTGTTTGGAGCATTGGATTTAACAGAAAACAGTGATTTTTGTTGCTAATCTTATTATAAACTGAATATATTAACCCTTGCGACTGCTTAGGGACCCTTGCTTACCCGAGAAACCAAGGAAAATCTGAATTCATATTGGATATTTTGCACCAATTAAACACATAATGAGAAAGACACCTTCATAGTTTCATAATCGAATTATCTGCTGAATTTGTCTGAGCTGGGTATATGTTTTGTGCACACTCTAATTGTAACTAGATTACAGAGTAGTTGGCTTTTTCTATGGTTGCGTGTGAATACAACATTGAACTTACCCTCTGCTCTGCAGTGTGGCAAAAAAATAATATTAAGAATGAGTACTGTAATGGGTAATCCATGGTACCGTTAAAGACGGTGGGCTTAAAAATCCAGCCAAAAACATTTAGAGATGAACCCCAAATAAAGCTCTGCTTAGGGTCTCATACTTACTTGGAACTACCCTGGTTGAACCACAGTGGCGCCCCCAAAATATTTGCCTAGATTTATTTAACTCATTTATGTATTTATTTATTTCATTTTGCATTTATGCATTGATGGAAGAAGATGTCTGGTTGCCCTTTTTTGAATTGAGTATAACTTATTACCATTTGGCTCCATAGATGATGAAACCACTAACCTCCAAAAAGTCTTCTACACTTTCCTCTGCAGTTTAAGCTCAAAATTTGTAAGTATAAAAAATATGTATGCTGATTTTTTTGTGTTGCTGAATTCCAGTCTTACAAATTTCAAAAACACTAACATTGAAGAAATCTGTAAGGGGGCAAATACTTTTATACAAAATTGTGTTTGTCTTTTTTTCTCTTTTTCCAAAGTGCAGTGTATCTTGGTTTCTGTCACTAATTCCTAACTTAAATGGCTTTCTACCAGTGAAAAGATTGTTATATGAAATTGATCCCAAGTATTTTTAATCCTCGATTGGTAAATTTAATAATTACCTGAGGATGCTTGTTTTTCTTTCTTCAGTCAGATTATACACTTTCAGCATTTTTACCCAAAAATCTCTCAACTTGCTTTGGCTGGAAACTCAATTAATTTTGCAGACATTATAATTTCGACACCGTCATGTGATGTATCTGGAAATGCATCAAATCAGTTTTCGTGGAATGTTTCTAGGTGCTTCTTGTTGTCATCTGTGTTTTTGCTCATTCCATCAAATACTTGACCATGACATGTATTAGGCTATTAACAGATAGGACCTCAGAACTTGTAAATACTTGAACGATTTTTCAGAATGAAGCTCGTATCATATAGATTTCTTTTTCTATTTGTAAAAAAAATGAAGAAAAAAAAAACATGAATGTCCACTGAATCGTGTTGCCATAGAACTGCTATGTGCACGACATGTGCTCATCAATCAAATTTAAGTCTTTTTCCTCTGGAGTGGTGACATCAAACACAATATTTCAATGAAATGCAATCAAACTGAAGTCAGTATGAATGTACTGTCCGTTTAAAAGACTTCAGTCTAATATAAAGATGTTAAACAATGTATGTATTCCTTATTATGATGGCTTTAAAAGCTAATAAAAGACCCTGATAAAAGGCACCTTTGTTGCAGTAAATGCACAGCATGTGAAGCGTCTGACGGTTCACTTTCCAGGGGTGGCAGCATGTCTTTACAGACAATGAGCTCCAAGCAGTGTTATGGTTATGGATAATTGTGCTGTATGGCAATTGAATCAAAAAGTGAAATTGTCATCTTTTTATTTGTATTCTGTGTATTTGTTCAATGTGTTTTAGTAAATACTCTGGACAAGACGGCTCAGTGTGTGATCATTTCTTGCTTTGGAGTTTTTCTGGCAGACAAATGTAAAGGCATGTACATGAATAATTGAGCTTGAGCTGAGAAGGACTTTTCATTTAATTAAAGCAATCAAAAATTCGAACTAAACTTCACACATTACCTGGTTTCCCTTGTGGTCGTATCTATTGCTTCAAGCCTTGTAGGGCTGCAATTATTCTTCGCAGCAGAAATACAGACATTGATCTAGTTGGAAAAACAAAACAAAATCATAAATTCCACACACATACACATATTAGAAGCTTACTTTCAGGAATACTGGTTTTCTGCTGCTTCTCCAACAGTTTCCTAGTATTTCATAGGATAAAATTTATATATTTTGAACCCTTTTACATCAAATATAAATCAGTTAAGATGAAAATTTTGTTCAATAGAGTATATAGAATCCAAATCTGTCCAAATTCAGATAAAATACAGCATATTCATTCCAAACCAATTAAATCATACCATTAGATTAATATAAAATAAAAACAGTAAAAAGTTATCTATTTAACTCAGCCAATCACATTTGTCATTGATTAAGCAATTCCTCCAAAATCCTCCATATAAATAATTATGCTACGCAAACAGAAACCTACATCAGTGGTCTCATCAAAAATATCAGCACCACAAGCACTCTTGTGTCCAGGTTTGTAGTTTAAATATTAACATCATTTTTATGAAACCCTAATTTATCTTGATTTATTTAACCTGTTTTTCGTTTCCTGTCATCTGATGTCACTGCTTGGGAATAAAAAAAAAAAAGACTGAGAAAAAAAAAATCAGATGGCTGACTTATACTATTAATTGAAGAGGAAGTTTGATTTTCTTCAATTAGAATGAAAAACAACCTGCCAATGTGTTCAAGATTAAAAGGGATGTTATTCCAGTGATAACCCCTCTGACTTATAACCTATGAGCAGTTTGAATGTAGTTTCTGTTTTTTAATGCTCATATATTACTGACAGCTGTAAACCAAATTGTCTCTTGGGGATAATAAAGATATAATGCCCTTGTACTTTGTAGCTAAATGAAGCACATTTAAGTCTCTCACCAAAGATTTACTCAGAGATTTTTTTCCCACACAAAACCAATGGAGAAAAATCTCAGTCATTAGCTGGAAATTAAAATAACCTACTCTAGCATTGTCCATGAGCACATTTACCCTACACAGGAAGTTCTGAGAAACAGCATTGCCTCTTATTCCATATGTCCATCCCACTTTATCTCGCTATTGGTTCAAACTCCTTGCTTTTACGTTCTTATTGGCCAGTTGCATGGCCTTGCTTGTCTCCTATTGGCCAGCAGTGACTGAGATCCCTTGCCCTTCTTTGTGCTGCTCTGTGGGTAGCAGCAGGGGTCTGCGAAGTGGGAGGAGGGAAACAACTGAAGAAAGGACAGATTGGAACTACATGGGCTAAGGGGCATAGGGTGGGGGGTATGTAAAAAAAATAAGTCTGAGAGGAAAGATTTAGTGTAGAACAGAACCAGACAGGCAAAAGAGGAAGCGGCAGAAAGGGGAGGGAGCTAAGAAGGTTACCTCATCTAGAGCTGCTTGTGCACACGGTGCCGGGGAGAAGTTGTGGGAAAGTAAACAGCACAGGAGAATTCAAATCTGTGTTCAACCACTCACAGTCCTCAAAGGACACTGTAAAGATGAGTGTGCTGTGGTAACAGCTGACTGTTTATGGGATGTTTTCAGGATTAAAGGGTCACCAGGGAGTGCCTGAAGCTTCTTGGAGGACATAGTCTACTGTTGCTGTCAAGAAGGTGAGATGTGTATTTACTTATTTCCTTGAAACACTGCCTGTTTATGTACCTCATTCTGTCGTTCCTCTAGCTTTCCTTCCTCTGTCAGCTCGTTTAGCATGTTGCAAAGACAGCAGCTTTGTCCAAATGGGGCTATTGATGGAGTGGAGTTGGGGGTGGGTGTGCTGGTTTGTGCCTGTCTGTGTTGCAGCCTGACAGCTATACCGGCAGCTGAGAGCACAAGGAAATGTGGAGGAGGAGAGCAGAGGAAGGGAATGGCCGATAAACTGAAGCCCTTTAGCAAAGTACACAACATCATGGACAATTAAACCTTAGGCCTGCCTCAGAGAGCCGGCAGGGATACAGAGCAGGAGGCCTTGTTATGATAGCCACAATTTCTGTGACAGACTCCAGGCAGGATGAGTGAGGGATTTTGAGCTCATCCAAAATCCACACCTATAGCCCGCTGTTTTTCAGCTTCACTACACAGCTCTTCTTGTCCCTCAAGCCATAAAAAGAGATCCTCTGGCCGGGGTCCGGCCTACACCATTCTAGTTTTGACGGTTGCTTCCCGGAGTACAAAAGCCCCTCCCAGGATGGATTTCACGCTGCTGTTCAGTAGAATAAGAGTAGGGGGATTCAGGGAGCAAAGGGGTGAGAGGGAGGGAGCTAAGGGACCTCTGACACAGTCTGTGTTCAGACCAAAGAAATTTGCATTTTGAGGCTAACGCACTGTTCCAGCCTTCTTTTCCGGATGTAAGAAACTCTCAGGACTTTTCTCCCTTAGTTACAGTCCAGGACTCCCAACAAACATCCACAATCCAAGCATACATAGGTTGTAATTATTACAAATACTTCTGTCACATGACAGCCATGTTCTTTCAATAGATAAAACTTGTTCTCACGCCATCATTTACAAGGCCTTGATGCCCAACTGCACAATGAGTCATTTGATAGTGGTGACACGCCTTCCACATGTTCAGTGTTGTAATGTACAACAAGCCCATAACAGTCATCTGAGATTGTCTGATCATTTACCTTGTGGAGAGAATTCAAGAATACTTCTTTATGTTTATCTAAAGTAATTTCCTGTAAAGCTCACACCACTTTATTCAATCACAAATCACAGTTTTTCCTGTAATCTCTTCAAATAACACAATCCAAGATCCAATCAGATCAAGCACACGTTACCTATAGTTGTGCTCTGTTAGTTTCCATTCTAGATTTCCACACAATTGGAGGAAGATTTTTTTGTATTGATGCATGAAATCTTCTGAAGATCAACAGCCTTTTTTTCACTGGTATATTTTTATACACATTATCTGATTTGACTGGGACTTTAAAAAAAAACAGTTTACCATATTTTCCATTGACTGGAATATCTAGAAAATACTTGATTCTCAATGCCAGTTTTGATACCCCAAGTTTTGTTGTTTTGCTATTTATCAGCTGTTTGAGCCATAATCTGATTAACATTTTCTTGTGTAAATTCATACCACATTAGAATGGAGATTTGCATGGTGCAAAACTTTGCACATGGGAAGCACAACTCAGGGAAGTTCAGAATAAGAACACTGCAGGCTTGTCTTAAAGCTAATATTTAAACAGGTAATGTTAGATTATATCTTTTGGGAGGTTTACTGCTGAAGATGCAGGAGTTTTACTTACTGTCTTAGCTGCTATCAGATATCAGTTTTATACCGTTTCTCTTGCAGCAATAGTGCATTTGCCTGGAAATGATTGGCTTCTACTTCTTTTTATCACCACATCTGCTAAAGGAAAAATGAAAAACTGGCTGTAACTAAGGTTTTAGGGAGTAAAAATGTGGAATTATTTTGTGTTGAGACTATGAATTGTATTTTGTTACCCTAAGCTCAAACGTGTAAAGATAACCCAATACCTAAAATAACATTAAAGGCAGTATCAAAGAGTAGGTATAAAATAACTTCGTCACTGCTCTTAATATTTTTATAGACTCAACATTGTTCTTATTTAGATATATACAAGTCACAACTGTTGCCACTCTGCTCCAAGTCACAGGCCTTCCAGTAAAATTTATTCTGGAGCATAGCCAGGCAGAAACTGGCTAGGGGACCAAATCTACTTCACATGCTAAGCAAGCTGATAAACATATTTCTCATGAGAGAAATCAATAATTTAAGACACATGATATCATCTTTTTTTTTCAAAATGATTGTCACTGTATTCCAACATAAAGACAAACGAACACTTATACAGCTGTCAATTTGCTTTCTGTTTTGTTTCAGTTTCTCAGAATTTTATAAAACATAAAAATATATATATTTAGAATTTTCTAAATACAACATTCAGATTTTCATCTCTTTTGCACAAGCTTGTATTTTAGCCAAATGACAAAAGTCAGATGAGCTTAGACATATAAAGCTGTGTGTCATCACCAGACCAATGAAGTAACCCTAAAGGAACCCTGAGGAACTCCATGAGTGACATTTGTAAAAAGAAAACTTGAAAAGACTTTAATAAGAACATTAATCACTTAAGAACTATTCCCAAAATATCAGTAGTCTCATATAAACGTGCAGAAACGTTTTTGTTCAGTATTGTTGAGTGATCTGAGACCTTTCTCAGATGCAGTCAGTAGCTCGTTGGTGACCTTTTTATTTAGCTGTGTCTGTATGGTGAAGCTTGAAGTCTCATAATGCTTTTCAAAACCTTTAATCCTGTAAATAAGAACATAACTACTGTTATTTGTATAAATGGGATGTTGGGAAAAGGATGATGGTAAAAATATTAAGATGCAGTCAAGGCCTTTAAACAGTGGTTTAATTACAACTTCCTTAGGGATATAACATTCTGACAATCAATAAAGGGAATCATCCTTAAGCACTTTGGTTTGTGCAGTATCTAAAATATATGTTAATGGATTTGCTAATATAATAACTGATGTCAGCTCAGACAAACGTGCAGACGAAAAACAAGATTTCTGTCTTTCTGGTAATTTTGGCATTTTTATTTGGCAATCAACTATTTGGTGATCACCTACAGCAGCAGGAGACAAGATTTCACCTTAGCATCTTAACCTTTGCATATTGTATTCACGGTAGAATAATTTTTGGAGCGTATCCAACACAAGACTCCAAACATTGGGGAATGATGATACTTTTTCATGCTGAGACTTGAGTTTTGAGAGGTTGAGTTTATAGACTTGTTGAGAGAGTAATTCTAGTTTTTTTTTATTATTATGGACATATTTAAAATGAATTATTGTTTGACTGCTAGTTTAACAAAATGCCATTTAAAATGTAGACACAAAACAGGAATAATACTATTGATAAATCCATAAATCTTGACATCTAAAATCTGTTTTAGATTTAGAACCTCCTCATATACATTTTATTTTTACAAGAAAATGTAAGGATCCTGCACCACAATTGTTTTTTTTTATATTTTCTTTTACTTTCAGCATTTTGTGCATTCCATGATAAATAAGATAACTTGGTTGATAGAGGTGTGTTCTTGTCTCTGTTCAGTATGTGAACAGTACAACACAAAATCAAGTTCAGTTCACCATTGTGAGATGAGAGCAATGGCAGATATGAGGTAGAGGTTATTCTCACTGTGTCCTTGATTAATGGGATTTCTTCAGCATCACACTGCTGTTGTGGACTGACGCTACTCTCCTCAGCAGAGGGCAAATGAAGGCCAAACTGACTCCTGAATGCATAACATATTCTTGCATGTCTTGAAAGTTGTCAAAATGAAAGTAAACCTGAGAAAAAATAAGAATAAAGGGTCTCTAAGGCATGTCAATAACCCCATCACGCAGTGTGTGCAGATCATTATGGCATTTAAAATGTCAGCTGGCAACCTGAAATTTAATTAATGTTAAGCATAAAATAACTGTACCATATGTAAGATCTATCCAATAGAGTTATAGATCTTTGTGTTCAAAAAAATTATTGCTAGGGTAGCTTTGTGTTGAAACAAATCCATGAAATCCACAAATGCCTGTGAACAGCCTCCCACTTAGATTGTCATGCTTTTTGACAGCGAAAAAAAGACATATTCCATCTGTTCTCAAGTAGCTGTTTGCAGTTTGTAAATTGGCCAAGTAACATCAGAATCTCTTGATAGGAAGTCTGCAGGGATGCTGAAGAAGGAAGTAGAGCTCGAGGCAGAATTGCTTCTTCCTGGTACATTTTGTTGTCAGTGGTCTGTCATGGAGTGTTTGTGTGCCACTTTCTCAAAAGGAAAACCTTAAAGCGTTTCTGCTTTCAGTAACTTTCTGTTAGGTTTTGCAATGCTGTTTTTTTAGTCATCACCAGCTGCTGTTGTCTGCTGTTGTCTATCTGTATACCCGTCTGTTTCATACCAGTCCTTCTTGGAAATGTTTTCTATTGGTTAAACATTCTTTGTGAAACTGTTGCAAGAGCTACAAAAGAGCACAACAAATTTGCAAATCATTCGGGGTCTCAAATACAACTTACTTCTTATAAGTTGTTTGTGTTGTAAAGTTTATAATGAAAAAAAAAAGATTTCCTAGGATTGCTACTTGTTAAAATGGAGTTGTATATAACAGGGAGCTGAGAAGGACTTGGGCAACATAAATCAGCTGCCAAGTACTGAACAGATGCACCACTGTTATCAAAGGCTGGATGGAAAGAAGGTGGAGGAGTACCAAGTACTTTTGTATGCAAATCAGAGAAATATCTTACAGAAAGCAAGATGGTATTGAATTACACTGCATGCGAATGTCCCAGAGGGCCATACATTACCCATCTAAATAGAAACAATATCTATCTATACCAATGCATATATTTGACATCTCACCACTCATTACTGAAAACACATTGAGAGAGTTTTCTTTGTTCTATGTAGGTCAGAGACAGGGTGTGTATGACTAGTTTCATCTCTATTCTGTGATGTGTCTTATTTTCCCTATAAGAATAGCTTTCACACAGCTCCACTCTTGGGGCTCTTTATTTTTCTAAGCAGCAATCTTTTTGATGTACTGTCCAAATACCTATACGCTTAAAAGAAAGGGGGGAAAAAAGCCATCGAAGATAGCTGACGTTTTAACTCACCGGAAGCAAAACTTTAAGGTTGCAGATTTCTATTAGCCGGTAGAACTTTAATTCAAGATACCAGCTTTTTACACCTCCAAGATTGTCCGTTTGTTTTGCTCACTCCATCTCACTCAAGTGCACATTTGAGAATGGTTGCTCAGTCAGCATAACTTTAATCTGAGGATAGTAGCTTTGAATTCAATTAAACTTTGCATTGCTGGTTTTTGAATAAAAAAGTAAGACTTTTTCCAACTAAAAGTTACTTTCTGCATTAGCCATGACACAGGTCACTCAATGACCACCCAAAATGACCTGATGCTAATCTGTGCTGCTCTGATAAATGCGGAAACAATGAATTCTGAGAACAGAAGAGAAGTTTTCCAGCCACAAAAGGATCATTGTTATTTTGACCAGTGAGTGGGATAAACAACATAGCTTTGTTTGTGGTGCAGAAGAAGAAAAATGGTCCAAAGGCTGTAGTGGTCTCCTGGAGTTGTACACAAATGAGTGATTTCTGAATGAATTGCTCATCTTAAAAATGCTAAATAATTAATGCCACCTCCACCCTGAAAACAAACAAAAGGTATTAAAAGTGGTTTTTAAAGTGGTGTGGTGCAGTTTATTAAACTGGATTTTCAGATTTTCAGTTACGATCCTGGCTTCAAGCAACTGCGTTAGGGAAAACTTGTTTTGCTGATAAAACCCAGTACATCTGAATCAGTGTTGCCTCTGTTCATCCCTCAGGGTCTAAGGTTATACTAGTAGCAGCATGTTAGGACTGAGAAAAGAGAACTGAAAAAGAATATGCAAAATATGAAAAAGTGGAAAATTGTAAAATGCCCCCACAAAAGAATCACTAAGTGTATAGACTTTGGTCGAGAACCTCACTTGTTAATGCAGTATCCCCCTGTTGTTTTTTCCCCAAACAAGAATTCCCTTTTCTATTTACTTTCAAATATTTCATATTACAATCATAACATTTTTGAGGTTTTTTTTCTTTCAGAGAATCAGAAGCACAACAAATTAACATTAGATATTAACTTTCAAATTGTCTCCAAATATATATCCCAAAATAAGTGTGTAGAGAAAACAAAAAATGTTCATAAATGTGACCTTACAGTTTTTAGATGGATCTATTCTTCAGACATAACTGTCTATTAATAAGAGCATTCCTCACCCCAAACAATAATTTTGTTTTAGTTACTTTGTTTTTCTTTAATTCTCCTGTCTCTCTTAAAATAACAGTCAGAGGCGGTGCTGGCTCCCCACTTTGGGAGTGACTCCGTTGAACGTTTATGATGTGGCTCTGTTGCTACGAGAAATCGTACAGTCAGATGTCTCATTAAATCATCCAGCTGACATAGTGAAATTAGTTACTATTAAGATTTTATAACATAAAGCTTGAACAATGTGACATGTGCAAGTTCTTTATGATTGTTGAAATTGCACAGAGTGTGCTGACCATGTCCATTAACGTTCCTCAAAGAGGAAAGCAGATGCTACATTCCGAAGTGGTAAATTAACGTGCACTGAAAGCATACTCATCATAGACAAAAGCCAGTTTGAAAAATCACAAAAGAACTGTTGGTCAAGATTTAATACCTCCAGGTATTATCTAAACCAATGCATATATTTGACATCTCACCACTCATTACTGAAAACACATTGAGGGAGTTTTCTTTGTTTTATGTAGGTCAGAAAGCCATGGGGCAGTATTGCTTTTCTTCATGGGGCAGTATTCTTCAAACTGCCCCATGAAAAATACCTATTTTAATTTAAAACAACAGAACTGCTTTCTACAGCTACAAAGAATAATTCAAGATTAAGATTTGGAAGGATTCACGGTACAGTGGTGAACATTGTTACATTGTTCTGCCAATTAATGAAAATTCACTTGTAGCCAACAGGTTTTCATTACAAAACACATTTAAAGGGCAATTTTCAACTTTATTATGTGAATAAAATCCATGCTATTAGGTATGGCATAGTTCCTTAATTGCTAATCCTGAAATAAAACTTTTAAATGGGATGCAATTGTCATATAAAAAGTATTAATGTCACTTTCCCATATAGGTGTGTGGGAAGTTGGCAATAAGGAGCAAATACATTAATGTATTTAGTATTTGTTTGAATTCTACATCAACTGTGTAAATTGTGAATAACTCTCTGCACTGAACTGCTTAGTTTTAAATCCCAAAAGTGCCATCCTATATCCAAGTACAAAAACAACTTAGTGTTGAATCTTGGTTAATACATTTTCATCGTAGCTAAACTGAATTTCCAAAACATCAAGGAAGTTTTTGGCATGTTTTCACTGATAAGATAAAATCTCCCTCCAAGGTAATTGGGGTCTACAACTTTGGAGAACTTGTGTTGGTTGTTGGGAGTATCTTAATTAATCTATAGCTCTGCCTTTTCTTGACTTTGTAATTAAGCACCCAGTTTCTCAAATGTCTATATATTACTACTGTGCCTGAATTTCAATTCATGCCTTATTTCTCTGCATTTGTTTGAAATATAAATTACTTTTGCTACTTTTTAATAATAAGTCATTTATATATTTTCTTTGAAAAGTTGTTTTTTTTCATCAGTCAGTTCTGTATGAACTGAAGGACCTTTTGTTAAGGGTAGATTAAGTGCTAAAAGTACATTTCGGTTCAGTTCTGTTCTGTACAACAGAGATTTTTTTTATCTCTAATTTATTTTTTATGCGGCTGTTTAGTTAAGCAGCTTTGGCATGTTTACAGAGATAAGAGCACATTCCATTCTTCCAGACTATTTACCTTTTTACTGTGCCTTAAATAACACGAGTGGGAGCTATGGGTATCTGATTTATGTCTCCATGTTAATTCACATTTGGTGAATCTGCAGGTTGCAGGTTATAATGTGGTCTTAATATTTTTTTTCTCCTTCAGAAATCAGATTTATTGGCCATGTCTGTATACACAGACAAGGAATTTGACTTAGGTTTCACATGCTAACAGCTTGTGAAACAGCCAATACAGGCAATAAATATAAATTTTATGAGATATTTTAAAAAAGACCTAAAAGAGCAGTATATAAATGTTTGTATGTACAGAAAATATTTTCTTTTTCTTCTTCTAAAATAGGTTGATATTATATAAATATGCTCCTTATGGATGCACAAAAATACAATTCTGAGCCATTTTGTTTTTAAGTTTACAAAATTCAAATCACAGCTAATTCGGATTTTAAAGTACCAAATATTTATGAAATTTGTGCCCATATATTTGATATACACATTTTGCACATAAATATTCTTCGCATTTTGTTTTGAGCTTTAAGCTCAGTAGAAATCATATCACATCCTAGAATAATTCTTAATTTTCTGCTTAGTTTAAAACTCCTTCATCAAATTACCTGCAACTTTTTTACTTTTATTAGTGTTTGTAACACTTCACTTTATAAATAAAACAACATCTACCAATGTATCCATCAAAACTTACTATCTACCAGTGTGACTGTACATATTATAATACTTTTTAGATAAAAATATTAGCAGATTGGTGCATGTTCATTTAAAAAGTAGACATAATGTACTATGTGATATTTTTATACAAATGCTATGCTGAAATGATCCGTTTGTTGCTGTTTTACAATGATTTTAATTTTAAATATGTTGTAAAGATCTACCTGCTAACTAATTTTTAACATACTTGATATTGACTCTCTCTGCAGTAATGTCGTCTGCGATATCTCACCAACCACCAAAAGATGATGAAGAGGAGGATGATGAAGAGCAAGGGGAAGAGTTTATGTTTGATGACAGCACAGATGAGGAAAAAGCTCAGGAAGACGTCACCTCGGAATGTATTACACCTGTCTGTGTGCCAAAAAATGACAACAACGAGGCATCAGGTGCTGTAGCTACAGACTGCACACAGCATTTTAAACATCCATCTCCTGCTGGACCAGAGAGCATTGTGGCTTCAATTCCCACCACTGGTAACTCATTTTTAGACTGTTCTATTTAAACTGAAGCTAAATAAATCTTCACCACTCATTCTTAGAGATGATTAAATGCTTAGTCTGCTGCAGCAGTGGATTATAAATATTTTTCAGTATGGTTCATCTTAAAAGTTAGTTGCTGAACCTGCACAAGTAGCTGATGGTGCATGCTAGTCTCAATGTTAAGGTCTTTTACACACACAATATGACAAGTCTTTATCAGGTCTCATAGAATTTATAGTCACCAAAGATAGTAATTAACATTTAAATCCATCTTTGCAAAAATAAAATAAAATTTTAACATGACAGGAGTTATTTTATCACCTCATGAAGAAGTTACCAAGTTTGGTTCATTGTACTTAAAGTAGTTTAAAAAAGCTATTGAGTTAATCTGCCCTGTAAAGCTATTACTGAATCTCCTTTGGTTTTTGAATTTCACACATGCATCTATTGTTTGTAAAAAGTAAAAGACAAAAATAAAAAAAGGCATAATTACCAATTTGCAGATAGAAATTAAATGTGATGTTGCAGTATGTATCCATTATGTTATGCTTTTCCTTAGCTTGTTGTTCAGCATTGATGTGTCAGCCCCATTTTCATTCTTTGTCAGTGAATCTGATTACCTCAGATTCAGCTATTCTAACCAACGTAAATCTAACAAAAACTGTGCCAAGACTAAATAACTCTTGCATAATAAAAGAAAACAGAAAATGCATACCAACATGTTCTCTTCAAATTTCATTTACACACTGAAAAAGGCACCTCATCTAATGTTTCTAATGTTTAGATTTATATTACTGGTACTAAGATGATTGTTGCAAGTGAAATATAATAGTGGACCTTGAACATAACAACAAAAAAAGACAATAGAAAAGAACTGCACAAATGATTTTATTGTACCATCTGATACAGCCCATGTCAGACAGAATAAACTTCTGTGAGCTAATTAGAGATGTCTCAATCAGCACCTTGGATCCCCTTTAAAGATTTTGTGTCTGCCAAATTTGTCTCAATGTAAGAATTAATTTTCTGAAAATGCAAATTACATTAAAGTAATGTATGTATTAACATGTGTATGAACTTAACACCACAGTAGTGGTTCCCATTGGCTTGGGGACTCTGCTAGGAGTCATGCTGCACTAAATGTGGAGCTTTGAGAAAATCTTTAGAAATATCTTTAAATTACAGGTTGGGTATTAACATATTAATTCCATTATTTTAATAACATAAGCTGTCAAAATACATCTGAATTGTAGTATAATGAGCTTTTTTGATTTTTCTGTCTTTTCCATCGGTCCTTTAAGTGCTGAATGTACACTTACACATGTTTTGTGGGTTAGAAGTTGAAAACTTTGAATCGCTGCACTATTCTCAAAGTATTTTTTCACTTTCAAAAGGGGTTAAAATGCAATTACTAATTATGATTGTTTTTTCAATTAAGAATTTATGATTTTAAATAGTCATTTATATTTACCTCTGAGACATTTACAACATTCTATCATGTTTAAAAAAAAAAGATCTTAATTGTTTATTTTTGCAGATGTAAACTGGGATGTTTCAAAAACATGTTAATTACATTGAGCATAATATTATTTAACTGTTGATCTAGTAATGACATAGTAACATAAACTTGAGCTGAAGTGTGTTCTGTGACCTCAGTACTGATGCAACACAAAACGTCTGAAACTTGACTGATTTCCAATCTAAGATTTTTACAGTAAGATTGTATGTGTACATGAATGTATTCACGTCCTTAGGAATCAGTATTGCTAGTGTTTAGAACACTAGCAGTAATGGTACTGATAATGATAATGATGTTGCTTAATAATCATTTGATATGTTTTGAAATCAAATTTTCACACAACTTAATTTTTGATTAAGGCTGTAAATTGATTAGGGGTCAGGGAAAAATAAATAGCTACCAAATAGAAATATGAGGAATGTTCACTGGAGATTAACTCAGGAGAGTTCATAAAAAAATCCGTATGGGTGGGCAAAGAGTTTTTTCAGGGTCTTCAAGTTATCAAAGATGACCTCCACCTCTGTTAGCTGCAAAAGAGGATTAAAAATAAATGTGCAGTGGAGGGAAAAAATGCAACTTAATTATGCATAAAGGTGGAAAAAAAATCCACTATATAATTTCCCTCCACTTGAGAAGGAGTTCCACAGTTAATTAAACACTGTCTAGTCTTCAGAAGTGTAAATCATTTTGAGACAAGGCAGTTATAGTTGCTGTAATTAGCCAAAACCCACAAGTCCATCCCTTTAACTTCTACAGTGTCATCTAGCTGTTTATGAACAGGATAAATAAGCACATACATTGCATCAGTGCTGTAGCTCCTGTTGGATAAATTTGCTTAGAAATGTAGAACTAATAATTTTTATGTAATATGATCGATTTTGTGTAGTAATGAATGTATTTTATGTGGTTTTAAGCTCCACTTAATTGGATTTGATTGTTGCCTGAGGCAGTCAGCATTAGAGAGAAGAGCTAACTTTCCCCTTAATTGGATGAAGTTATGTATAAGTATGATATATTTACCACATGGAGAATGGTGCCAAACAGGTGCTGCTAATTACACGGCCAGATAAAGCAGGGGATTTAGGTCTTGAAGAGGTTCTGTTGGACAAAGTGAAGCGATTAGGGCTTAATTAAAATGCTTTTCTACCACATCTATGTGTGGTAATCCGTTAAGTGGGCTGCTGAGATGCACGGGGGAGTTCTGGGCGATGATAATAATGTGTTTCAGAGGCCTGTTATACAACCTAGGAGTGAGAGTGGCTGGAATTCCGATCACCACCTCATCAGATGACATGAGTTTACTTGATTGGATCCAACAGAAATCGATGAGAGCATTTGTTGAACAAAACCTGTTTTGTTCAACATTTGCAGTGGGAGTGCTCAACAACCAGACAAAGTGGAGGCTCTAATGCAAAAGCTGTAAATCAACTTCATACTTGGATAACTCCCAAAACAGATTTTTTTTTCTCTTATCACAATATTAGTTCAAGATCCATCACATATTTGGACCTACAATGTTTTGATATTAAAAATATATGTATTTACAATAAAAAAAGCTTGCCCTAGGTTTCATTTATTGGTTATAGTTTGTCTCATGGTCACTGATTTTTCTTTTTTTTTTTTGTAGATGTTCCAGCCGCTGAGTCACCAAACGAGTAAGTTGCATTTGACTTTTATTGCATCATGGAGAAAACAACTAAAGGGTGGTGCATAAACGTAACTTGATACGGCAGCACAACACTCTTATGTCAGTATTCCAGAGATAATGTCATGCTCCCCCTCTTTCTAAACATCCCACAGTGGGTGGGAGACAGTATGATGTTATGCTACAGTATTTAACTGTAGCATAACAGTTAAATACTGTATTTAACTGTATGCTACAGTTTGTACATCACTTTGTCATGTACAAAGTGATGATGTAATGGAATTTTTGGGGGAAATCACAAGATTGTGTGATATTGCATGCAGTATTAAAGATCAGCTTTATTTATGTTTACAAAGCATGAAGGTTAATCAGTTCAACTGTGTTTTAATTCATTGGCCACAGAAAATAAAATTAGTTGGTCGAGCTCTTCAACTGCAGACACATTCTGACAAAGATGCAATACAACAGATCACACATAATTAAAACATTAAGATTAGAGTTAGGAGTTCAGAAACCATACACCACTGCTCCTCATTATTATCAAATGAATAACAAAAACATCTAGTGTCACTCTAAGATCTCGTTTTAGTTTTTTCTAGAAGACAAGCCAAGCAGAAACACTTTTTGACTCAGTAACAAACACGTTTAACATTCAGTGCATGTCTGGATGTAGCCTTATTTTTTTTTGCAAGTGTTCCATTTATTGGTGATAGTGCTGATGACCCTGTAACCACAACAGTCTGAGTTGCATCTTGCAAACATAAACAGCTGTCCATATAAACTATTAAGGTCAAAGCCCTTCTGAAAAGCACAGAAAACCACAGTGCACAGAGTAGCCAGTGTTGGCTGATAATGAGGCAGCAGCAGTAAGATTAAGTAGTCCACTTCCTACTGAATGAATTTAGTTGGAGGCTGTACACACTGCATCATCAAAACTATACAGGGAGACTGGCAGTCAAATTTGTCATTTTCTACATTTTCTTGTTTTTAAAAAAGTTTAAGGAAAGTTGTAAGCAGTAATGTTAAACTGCTTGGGAAAGAGGCCTTTATTGATTATGGTAAGATAAGATGAGATAATTGATTTGTCCCCCATGGAATAAATCTGTCTTAGAAAAGAGGACAAGACTGCAGTCAATCAAATTTAAAACACACTAATGCACAATATTAATGTGCAAAGGAAAGCACTGACTTCAAAGTGCATTTAAACAAACATACAGTCAAACCCAGATTTTAGCATGGGCTTACCGGGCCCAGGGCCCCTGCATTTTGAGGTCCCTGAAAGATTTTTTCAGGGCCCTCAATTTTTGTGAATGAATAAGGTCAGAATACCTTAATTTTATCACTGGCGAAGAGGATTTTGGTGACATTGTTGAAACCCCACCATATACATATATATACAGTACAGACCAAAAGTTTGGACACACCTTTTAATTCAATGAGTTTCCTTTATTTTCATGACTATTGACTTTGTAGATTCACACTGCAGGCATCAAAACTATGAATAAGACATGTGGAAATATGCACTAAACAAAAAAGTGTAAAACAACTGAAAATACCCCTTATATTCTAGTTTCTTCAAAGTAGCAACCTTTTGCTGTGATTACTGCTTTGCACACACTGCATTTTCTTGATGAGCTTCAAGAGGTCGTCACCTGAAATGGTTTTCACTTCATAGGTGTGCCCTCTCAGGTTAATAAGTGGGATTTCTTGCCTTATAAATAGTCATGAAAATAAAGAAAACCCATTGAATTAGAAAGGTGTGTCCAAACTTTTGGTCTGTACTATATATATATATATATATGTTAATGACTTAATATATATATATATATAATATTTATTTATTTATTATATATAGTGTGTGCATGTTAATGTGCAACTGTATAACCATGATTAAGTAGGGCCCGCACTATGGCTCAAGCCCAGGGGCCCACACCCTCCTAAATCCGGCCCTGCATACAGTGCCCGTACATGAAAGTCAGTTCAATTGTGTAAGACGGGTTTTAAAAAAACTTATCTTACTTCAGATGTAACTATGAGTTTAGTCATAATGCATATTAGATCTGTTGTAAGAGTCAGTTGGACTTAAGTCAGACTATGACAAGGTCACTCTAAAACCTTCTTTTTTATTACTGCTTTTAAGCCATTGGTAGATTTGCTTTTCTTTAGATCAGTATCCATCTACGTAACCCAAGTGTCCTTGAGGATGAAGTCACAAACTGATGGTTGTACATTCTCCTTGCTCTGGTTGACAGCAGAATTTATAAGTGTGTTGTTGATTCCTTCTTGAAGTCATTTTTGTAGGCTGGGAAGGTTCACTGCTGTTCCATGTTACTATCATTTCTACATAATCCTCTTTGGTAGTTCCCTTCTGTTTAAAATGTTTTTATAAATAGTTCTACAACCTTTTTTCTAGACTGATTATTGTTAATGACTTAATTTCTGAGCTGTCATATTAATTTCTATTGTTTGGAGGATAA
Source organism: Xiphophorus maculatus (assembly GCF_002775205.1). Lineage (NCBI taxonomy): Eukaryota > Metazoa > Chordata > Actinopteri > Cyprinodontiformes > Poeciliidae > Xiphophorus > Xiphophorus maculatus. Next base: position 10,081,447 of record NC_036462.1, on the reverse strand, counting down.
TTTGTTTTAACCTCGATGTTGTCAGACAGGTTCTGGGTGTTGCTGGTGAAACTGAGCCAAGACATTTAGTTAATCTAAGTAAATCCATAATTTAGCAATACAAGCTTTATATTTCCACACAGGTAAGTTGGTTTAAATAGCTATTTCTCCTCAATAGCAAACATAACTTCCAAATATTAGCTTTTATGCAAGCTGTCTTCGACTGAAATTGAACTCTGTTTGATCTGAAACATTTAAATATGACTAGAAAAGCAATAAAAGAAAAACAAACATTGCATGATTTGGACAAATGTTTTTATGTGTAATTTTATTACACTTTGTTAACTACTATAACCTGCAACACAGTTTTCTCTCGTATGTGCTTTAGTTATTGAAATAGAAATAAAAGGGTCAAAATCTGAAGTAGCAGGTCACACCTCAAAGGAAACTGAAAATTGTCATGGATCAAGAAAACCCTTCTTGTTGCATCTCTAGACTTATTTGGTCCTTTAAAAATGTCCAGACAGTTTTCCCCCCCAAAGTACGACAGTACACACTCAGTTGAAAACTAAATTAAATGCATTTGGACATTTATGTTAATACATCCATTTGTGCATGTCATTCTGTGCAGTGGGTACATTTTTATACCGCTGCATACTGAAATCTTGACAGTGATGTGCAAGCAGGTTATAAACTGGGACATTCTGTCTAGAAGGAACAGATTTCTTTTTAGAGTTCTACTCGTCAGTGCTTTGAGCTGTATGAATAAAATTCCATCAGTCTTTATCATATTTAGGTCGTTAAAGATCGCTTAAAAGCCCACACAAAGTGCAAACCTCACAGGTTCAAAACACGGTCTTTGGCTGATTAGAAATCCTTTCATGGCTGCCTTTTTGACAGTATGAGTGACAGCTCCATCAGCTTCCTATGAGCACCGCTTCAAGGTGTGTTTTGTTGTGTAATTCAAAGCTTATTTCAGGCTGCCTGCAAACTGAGGGAAGGGCTAATCAGCCCTTTAAGCTGAAAACACCTGCAGTACCATTAAGAAGCAGATGTGTCAAAATGTAGTGTCATAAAACATAAAGTAACTGCAGTAATCTGTAGCTCTGAGACCAGATTTTCTGATAATTTAGGTATGATGCATACAATACTGATAAGTTAAGCATTTATTTGTGATGTAAAATCCAATCTTGCCAAGATACTCAGAAAGGTGCAATAATAGCAGCAAACAGTCTGTCAGTCTTATAAACATCTAAAATATTTTATTATTTCAACTCTTACTCACTGTTTTTGTATCTAAACATTTGTGGGAGTATCACCTTACTCTTGTGCCCATATTCAGCATCTGTCTTGTTTTTGCTTATCCATATCCCACATGCAGATTCATTCACACATACTTTTACTTATTTTTTAGACTTATTTAAATTTTGTCATGCTATAACCAAAATGCCAAGACAATTGATTAGGATTTTATGCTGTGTAGCAGAGCACAATTGTGAAGTGGAAAGGAAAGCAATACTTGTTTTTCAAAAATTTTTACACATAAATCTGGGTAGGGAAGTCTGCACACATGTTAAGCCTCATTGAGCCGATACTACTCATTACCAGCTATTGCAGCAAAAGCAGCCTCAGGTGTTTTGGATTTTCACATCTGTGGATGAACTTTTGAAAGCTAGTAGTAACCAACTCTGAGCTGCTGTTTGATGTATTTCCTTAATTTATATTTCTTTGTTGTAAATGTATGCCTCATACACCACAATGCTCAGGCTTAGTTTTAACTGTTGCTGGCACCTTATGCTTTATTCCCATTTATAGTTATTGTATATATAATGTTTTTGCTTGTCTGTCCCTTCCTAGACTGTACATGGACTGGGTGGATGTAAGCAAGTGACTTTTTAAAAAATTAATAGTTAAATGTTTTCTGATCTGATTTGACATCGATAGATTGATATTTTTACCCATTGCTGTTTGGAAAATAGTTAAAAATTAGACTGGATGTGCATTAAATTTAAGTCCTTCCCAAAATAGTACTTCAGTTATACTAACTGGAGTGATGTAGCTCCAAATGAAAACAAGTTAAAGAAAGTATTAAAGGAAGTAAGGAAGTATAAACACTTATTTTTCTGGTCTGTCAAAAACAGGACCATTAATGGTTTTAAGGAGAAGATGTGAGAAATAGTTCAGAGTGGTCTGAATAATTTTGAAATACACTGTTGAAATATTAAACTTTAGTAATATATACACAGCATTACCTTTATAACACATTATTTTGTAAGTCTCAGTGGGGTCTTGAACAAAGTGCTATCTTTGTCATTCCCTATCCAAATACTTTTTTTTATTTAAAAAGAAAAAAGACCGTTTGAACTTTTCTCCCAATTAGAAATAGATTTTCTCCAAAGAATGCAATCTGTCTGTCTACTGGCTAAAAAGATGTATAACTGATCTAAAATGACCTCACATATAACATTACTTCATATCACCTTGTTGTGAAAAAAAAATACACTTATAAAAGGTTGTTAGCTTCCAGCCCTAGAGACACAGTAAATGATCATGTGATAGTTTATTGATTCTTAAAAGGGAACAGGCTTCTTACCTTCCTGGCTCTGTGGGGGGAGGAGTGAAAGGGGTCAGCAGTCAAAGTCACCTAAAGAACAGCAGCCCGGGAGCTGACTGACTGATGTTCTCTTTCTAAAGAATATTTTATCTTGAACTTAAGGAGCTTTTATATTTGATTGCCCCAAGCAAACTGAATCATATCAGCCCACGTAAAGCAATATTAAACAAACTTAAAAAAAAAAAGAATTCTAGCCATGAAGACTCTCTTTTTAGACTGTGCTTTGTATGCTATGTATGTTTACTTATTTTGATCAAGCTAAGAGAATGCAGGATCAAGAAAAAAAAACCATGGCATAAATCTTATTAAATTTATTGCTCTGCAGTTTTTGGGGCCAATTTGATGAAAACATGCAGGGGCCCTAAATTACATTATTTTGATTATGCCTCCCCCACCCCACTCCCCGCCTATGCTCAGAGGAAGTGTGCTCAGAAACCTCTACTCATAGCTGACTTCAGGGTTTGTGTTTCTGGCCTTTCCTGTGCTGAAAGGACTGAGCCGAATTTATACGCAGGTGTTAACCTGTCGTTGTGTGTGAATATTTCTGCTGAGTGTATATTCAAATCTCTGAATGGCTGGATACGTGTGTACTCAAGTATGTGTGTGCGTGTGTTTGTGCATGTAATAAAGCCACCATGAGGTCTTGGTAATTCCTCACACAGGGAGATTTCTGCTGAGTGCACATTTCCACTTTGGGTTTTCAATAGAGTGGCCTTTTAAAGGAGAGCTACCAATAGCACTTTCCACAATCTAGGGGTTAAGTCTGTCAGCACACTCCCAAGATCTGTCAGCAGTTTTAGAACAATACTACCAAAATTTCTTTTGGGATATATTTTTCCCATTACAGAAATATGGGATTTTCTTTTGAATTTGCAAAGGTAGCAGCTTAGTTACTTATTGGCTCAAGGAAGCTTTATCCAACTGTGAGATTTGTATATGTGCCGATGTCCGATTCCTTCAGCTTCACTTTTTATATCGTTTTAATTTCATTTTCAATAAACACACTGAACTCAGCCGAGTGCACCGACAAGATGAAGACTAAATAAACCATGAAAATATGGCATCTCTCTTTCACTTGTTTGACCTTGGAGAGCAGAAGTTGTATGTTTTTGTTCAAGCTTTATTTTTTCACAAAAATTATTTCTTTTTGTAAGGAAACTCATCTTTAGTGCTTCACAGAAACCTTTTTTTCACAGCTCCTTTATTTAACATATAACCTTGCTGCCTTAGTTAGCAGAACTTTTAAAGCTAAAATAAATAAGCGAAACTGCAGATGCTTTAGAAGTATAATAAGGTGCAGCAAAATAAATATCCCGGGTGCTAAATAAATGGAATTTGTCATGTCTTGACGATGTTTAGCAGTGGAGCTGTGTGCATTGTGGAAACGGTTCAATAAGAAGGGGCGGCAGATGTTTATGGAGCAGATTTATGACCTGAGAACAAACAGAGCTCTAATACGGTCAGCACATTGCTTGTTCAGGTTTACAGAAACAGCTGTTCCCAGGAGGGGGCGCTAAAACAGGTAAAGCCCCCGTGTTCTTCCTGAAGGGAATGGAAACAGATGGAAGTGTGAGATTTGCATTCAAACAGCTCCCACTTAAGGCTGTGCTCTTCCCTGGGCTGTGTCATTTGCATTAAAAAATGATTTCCCCTCCCCACTCTCCTTGAGCTACATGACTCACTACAAGTTGTAGGCTCAGATAAGTTGTGAAGGCGTGCGCAAATATACACCCGGATCAATGGCGAAGCTGCTAAAATCACTCAAACCTGATGTGAATGTGTGCAGTCAGCCAGAGGATTTGTGTATCAGCATTGTTCTCTTTTTTCACACAGGCAATTTTAATGACAGGAGATCAGTTTATCGCAAGACTTGTGCTGGCAAATGGTTCTTTTTTGTTTTTTGCAATGGCGGAGATGAGTCTTATCATTTAGATGGAGATGAATTTTCCTGCTCCAGGGTAATACTGAGCTCTCTATGGAAGCTTGACACCACTGCAACACTAAATGACTACTATCACTGCCTCTCATGTGATTTGCTGGCAGAGCATTACATCTACATTTAGGTATGAGGAGAAGGTAAACACAGTGAGAATTGCTTTAATGTACAAAGATATCAATGTTGTACTTCTGAAAACATTGAAAAATTTTTGTTAATCAGTGCCTGCATGCATGATTGCTGTTCCATTTGACAGCACTTGTTGAATCCAAACATAAGCACACATCAGTCTGTTTAATGAGGTACTGATTAGGTGATCTTTTGAACTCTGACACTGGTGGAGAGCATGCTGGATACATGAAAGCAGTGAATGAAAATGCATCTTATTTTTATGCCAATGGCATCATCACTTTCCCACACATGTGACAATATAGAATACACAGTTTAAACCAAGATGAGCATAACATTATATGATTTTTCTTTTCTTGGATAATTGCAAAATTTTTGTTTGTGTTGTACTCAGAAACAGATGCTAAATGTGAAATCAGGAAAACTACAGATTTTGTGTTCTTCCAGAGCTCTAATGTACATTATAATATATATCTATGAAATTGAAGCTTATTTTTAAAATGACCAGAGTTTGGCCAAAAAACAAAGAGAAAAACAAAACATATTTTATAATTAATTCTTGTGCACAGTTTTTTTCTATCAGTGTGAGGTGTGCTTTTTGTTCTGATCCCAAAATGAAAAGTATGCAAAGTTTTTTGCTGTGTTCCAAATTATGGCACTTCTAAGTAGATGTTTACCTCATAAGTCTTTATCTTTGTTTTCCAATTCTGCTGCTGCAGGCTTAGCAAGTGTTGTTCTGATGTTGCAAAGAGGGGCAGATTTAATTAGTTTAGATGGGTCTCTCCTATATGCAGGATGTTGTCATATTATCAGTCATGTGGGGGAGGATGAAAACTCACTGGCAACGCAAACACAGTCACAGTGATTGCTGTGTCAACAAGATTTTCCCCTGTGATGTTATGCAGTCTGCTTCATTCAAAATAACAGCAGTGAAAAAGCAAACTGCTGCCATGACATAATGATTTGACAGCACACCGGAACAAGTTAATTTAAGTGTAACCTTTCCATGAGACTATTTACACACTGTCTCTTGGGCTATTCTTAGTACTAGTATTTTAATAGTTTTCTGGTCATTGTCGTATGTAATACAGTATCTGGTCGTTTTCAAGGATTTTCTCTTTCTTCTTTTTAATTTTTAACCTAGTTTACTGGTGTATATTGTTCAGTTATTTTAAAAGTTTGCAAAGAGCTTATTTTTTTTGTTTCAGAACATTTTTACTGGCAGTGTTGCTAAACTACAGTTTATTTCAACTTTTCTGATCAAATCTATGAAAAACACAAAAGATAACAGAGTTTGACACATAGAATGGTATTTTCCCAAGCAGTGTTTCCAAAACTCCCAAATGGAAACTACTACCTTCAAATGAAATTCCATGATAAATGTGAGAGAAAAATAGGGAAAAAAAAGAAACATTTTAACTCTTGATCTGATTTTGTTTTTGCTGTGTTAAAATAAACACCTCAATATTTATGGGATTGTGTAGTCCAGAAACATTCAGTTTTATATATAGTAGATAAATTGTATACTTTAATTTTTAAAACTGCACACCATGAACTGGTGCCAAAAGCTGCAGTGGCCATGTTTGTATTTTTTGCCAGATGCCATGTTTTATTTCCTTCTACAATGCTAAAAGATAAAAGGAACAAAGCAGAAAGGCTGCTGTGGAGGAAAAAATGGACAGTTTCCAACAAAGGGTTAGAAATATGGTCCTATTTCCACTGAACAAAAATAGATCCTCTTAAAGACATCTTTATCATTTGCAAGTAGCAATACGTGTTCCGTAAGACTTTAGGGAGTATGCTTTTACATGCTTGGATTGCAAACAACTATTCGACCCCCATCAACAAGCACTTAGCCTCCCCTTCCTCTCTGTGAAATTAACTTGTAATGAGGCACGCAGCACTCAGTGTTGGTTTAACTGTGCTAATGTTTGGGTACCTTCCAGGGTCTCAGCAGCACCAGCAGCAGCCGAGCCCAGTGCATCAGATCGTCGTTTGGGAGAGGAGCTTCCTGTGGTGCCGCTGTCTGATTCAGGAGATCGCAGCAAAGAAACCGTTCAGCAAAGCTCTGACTCGAGGGACATCTCTGAAGGTACCAAACAAAATTATACTGGCACTGAACTGATGTACCTTATATTGCAGTTAAAGGGTTTAATATCAGGCCAGAAAGATTAAGCCTACTGTAAGCTTGCCCTGGGATTCAGGCTCATTCCACTCATGTATTATAGTGTTCGCACTGTGGACAGATCTGATGGAAAACCAATTGGACCTCCAGAGATACGAAAACAATACTGTGGCCACACCATATAGAAACTGGCAGTGAAAATTGTGCACCAGTTGGCAATACACATTGCATGGTCCAACTTTGATCAAAGCTGGCAACAACACCACATTATACATCCGGGGTCAGTGTGTAACTGCAGTTGATTACTGCAATGAAAAAACATGAATATCATATACACACATATATAGGAATACACATCAACACAGCAAACAATGACTCAAACACACCTGTGTTCTGTTGGGATTTGATTTCTGTGCAGACATGACATGAATACAATTAATTCAGGATGAGGATCAATAGAGATCCATTTCCATGGGGAAAATTGCTTTTGGATTTTGACTCAGTCAGCAGGGCTGCCGTTATTTGAAAGCGGCTTAGAAATGAGAGATGCAAAGGAGCAATACTGCACAACATTTTTTTAATGTCTTCCTCTTCTGTTGATTTTCATACACAGAATTCCTCATACAAAATAGTTGAAAATTCAAAATTATATAAAACTTTTCTTTCTGCCATCTATATTTATGAAGCAAAAAAAGGGAAAAGCAAACTAACTTATCACATGGTAAAATCTAATGAGAAATCTTTCTCTTGTATTAATGTTTTTTTACTTTCTGCTTTGTAATTTTAGTCTTTAAACATCAGAGTCCAGAATGTATTTTGCATAATAATAACTTGCCAGCTTGTGCAAATTGGTTCTACATGCTGTCAGAGTTTTTCACATTGATCAAATATACTTTAGATGGTTCATTATGAATAATGAAGTGATTCCTGTTTGAAGAAGCAATCATTTGCCTTCAGTCCTTGAATGTGGTCATGACACATGAGATTGTGATGTTCTGACATTGATTTGTAAATGCTTCTCTCTTTTCTATTTATAACAATTAGTTATATTTATTATGATGGAGTATGTCAGCCTAGTGTTATTGTGCTGCCATATAAAGCTGAATAAACTATGCAAGGACAGCAAAGAACTTTCTCCTCACAAAACTTGAAGGAACAAGCGATGTTCCTCAGGGGACCAGTAGAATTTCTGGGCCTCCTAAATTCAGTTGCTTTCCTCTTTCTGCTGACACCTTTCTGACTGCACAACTAGGTGGAAATATATGAAAAGAAATGTGTTTTTTTTTTCAATTATGAAAAACAACAACAATATTTTAACATACATTTTTCTTCCCCAAGGGTTTCTTCAAGGTCCTTTAGAATTTTAGTCTGAATAATCCACAACAGGAAAGCACGTCTCCAGTAAGATTAATTAAAAACGGTGATTGTTGCTGTTCAGAGCTTAGAAGAGTGTGTAGACAAATCAGGGTTTAAAACCAAATCAATAAAGCTCACTGAGGTAAATTAGGCTGAAACACTCTCAAAGCAGTTAATGACAAATCCTGCCAGGCATGGAGATGGAATGGGTCAATAGCTCAAACAAGCTGGATACAATCGTGTTAAGTCACGTGGACAAAGCCGTTAGAGCAACATCCACAAGAGATGTGCTTGATCTCCCTAAGGACAAGGACCTTTAAATAAAGCGACTGGCCACTTAATTAGGTACATCTATTCAAATGCTTGTTAAAACAGATAGCAAATCAGCCAATCATGTTGCAACAACTCAACACATTTAGGCTTCTGGACGTGGGGAAGACGAGTTGAAGTACACAGAATCAGAATGGGGAAGAAAAGTGATTTAAGTGACTTTGAATGATGTGTGGTTGTTGGGACTTGACAGATTTTAACCATATTTTTCTTAAACATCTGATCTAGTGGGAATTCCAGGCATAACTATCTCTTTGGCTTACAGAAAATGGTCCAGGAAAGATGAAATATCCATTGTGTGGCCATTATACAGATGAAAAATGCTTTGTTCGTGTAAATTTTCAGAGCAGAATGTGCAGACCGCTTTGAGATGATAATAAGGCGGCAGTAGCTTGAACAAAATATAGCTAACTTCCTTCAGTACCTGAAACCAGACGTTGCTGTTTCTATGTTTTCCACATCCCTACTCTATAGTGGATCTTAGAGCAACGTCAATGACTCAATGCAATCAGTTGGACGTCCTTATAAATATTTTAATGAGTTATATTATAAACTGAAGCTGACTGTATTGTATTATAACTAGGGTCACAACAGAATGCATTTAAATTCATACATTTAAATTTAAACTGAGTTGAACCTCATTCAGTTTAAACCTAGGCGCAGAAAGCAGCAAAACATCATAGTAGCTGCCACTCCTTTAATTTGAAAGCAGGAAACTGAAGCTACAGTTTGAATAGATTCACCAAAATTGGGCAAAACAGACTGGAAAAAACTGTCTGGTCAGATGAGTCTCAGCTGGAACATTCAGTTTGGAAAGCTCAGAATTGGATGTAAACAACATGAAAGAATGAATCCACCCTGCATTGAATCAGTGACTCAAGCTGCTGTTGTTGCAATAATGCTGTTGGTAATAGCTTCCTGGGACACTATAGGCTCCGTAGCCTTAGGCTGCATTGCTTAAACACTGCAGCCTACCTGTGGATGTCCGTTTCTTTATGACCATGGTGTACACATTTTCTGAAGCTCATAAGATCTTGAACTTGAACAAAACAATAAAATATGTTCCACACTGTACTCCAGTGGGCTCCACAATCACCAGCTGTCAGTTAAATAAAGCACTTTTGGAATGTGGTGGAATGGGAGATTTGAATCATGGATGTGTAGCTGACCTGACAAATCTGCAGCAACTGCATAAATGATCTCTGAGGAATATTTCTGACAGCTTATTAAATCTTTACCACTAAAAATGAAAGCAGGTACTAGCAAGGTGTGTCTAATAAAGTGGCCAGTGAGTGTATTCATAGGTCTAGGTTATTTTCTAGCAAAAGCAAATATATTTTGTTCTGCCTCAAAATATTCAGACAAGAGAAAAACTGCATGTGAATGTCTTTGTGTTTTTCCTCTTGAGAGCAATAACATTTTGATCTATCAACAGAAAGTCCTAGAATGCCACTGCAAAAACGATTGAAGCTAAAAAGCAAAACTCATGTGTTTGTGCAACTTGATGAAACTTTTTTTTTCTTCTGTTTTTTGTCTATCTGTGCGGTTGACACAGAAGCAGGAGCACCAGAGGCTTCGTTAGAGGTGATCTATGATGACGTTCCCAGCGAGGAACCTCTCTCCCCTGATGAAGGTCGGCGGCTGCAGAATTGTGTTTGCCTCAAATGTTTGCTCTCTCATGACCTCCAACCTGCAGCCCCTGACCTGCTGTGTGTTTGTGTGTTCAGCAGACATGATCTATGAAGATGTCCAAAGAGAGAGTGGTCCTTTGGAGGCAAACAACGGGTGGAGCTCCAGTGAGTTTGAGAGCTATGATGAGCAATCTGATAACGACGCCAAGCTGCCGGCAAGGAGCAAGGTAGACCCCATGTCAAATCATTCCTGATATCTGTGTATATGGCTCACAGACAGGCCAGGTTGTTTGGGTCGGTTTTTCAACACTTAAAACAATATCAAGGAGAATATTTCATTCGCTGCATCTCTTTTGCAGTACTCTTTATTAATGTATAGAAGTGGAAGGAAGTGGTAAAGGACATGAAAAATGCATAAAAGGCTGTCAAGTTTTATGCGAGCATTGTGAGATGAAAGTAAACATGAGACATTTCTGTTTGAAAAGCCACAGATTCCCTTGCCTCTTTTCTGCCAAGACTGCTGGTAATCACTGTGATGCTCCACAGTGTGCCGCTTCCACATGATGGCACTGTGTGCACATTGACATTGTGCTGCATTTTCTTTACGCTCCAGAAGCTTTAAATGTGGCTTCATCACTGCAGACATATGGGAAATCTGTAGTTGAGTCATTACTAATGTATAGATTTATACCTGCTTTCATTCAAACCTGAACATTGAAGGTGTTTCTGCATGGTTAATACTCTACTGTAATCTAAGAGGATACAGAGTTGAACTAATAATGTGAAAAACAAATGAGGCCAGAGGTAACAAAAATTCTTCTTGATGTGGGACAGGGAAAATGAGTTGCTTGGTAATTACACTGAGGTGCGGTGTGAAAAATGCCCCCACCGTTCTGTTGGCAGGTTTGTCTCAGACCGCTGAACAAAAGGAAGAATTCAGGTGTGCTGGATTTTACAATTAATGAAAAAAAAGCTCAACTATTAGAGTCCAGCACCCTTCATCAGAAACACATTGTTTTTAATTAGTTTCGCCCAATTAATTTTTCACCCGGTGAAGCCGAAGTTCTTGTTTAAGAAACCTGGGAGAGCTGCAGTAAAGTTTGTTTAGTTAATATTTGCTCCAAACTGCTTGCAGCCACTCTGAACCCTACATAAATCAGCGACCATTAGACACGACGCCTTTGACCACAGCAGTGCTCCGAGCTTTCACTCTCTGCGCTTGTGATTAATTCCCAGTGTTTCTCGGCTTTTCATTCCCCTTGATGACTTTGCATACCTTTCCTCTTCTGGTTTCTTTTTCTTGCTTTCCTCTTCCCTTTGGCTTTTGTGGCTTAACACTCCATGCACCTGTGCCCACCCGTCCCCATCCGATCCCCCTGTAGCTCTCACCTGAAGTGGATCGGCTGAGGGAGCGGTGTGCCAGGACCAAACGTGAACTGGCTATGAGGCTGTCTGGAAAGCACAACTATGACATCAAGGTATAACCCCAAGCAGCAACGGAACATAGTTACAGTTGCCCTGAACAATTTCCAAGATTTTCTACCTTCAGTGTGATATATATTCTATACAATGCAAATGAAAAACAAGTAAATCTATAAGGGAAAAATATACTGTACAGTAAGAATTAAACTAGGTTAAATAATCTGACTGCATAATTGCAAATGCACTGAAACTCAGTTCAGCATTCTTTTTTTCTTTCTGTGAAAAAACCTTTCATCAGTTTCAGTGAAGAGATGGCAACAGTGAAAAAACAGCAGATATTCACACTGTTCTGCAAGTGACAAGAATCTCATGTGTTCTTCATATATCTGAACAAAGAAGAAGGGCTTTATTAAAACAGAATGCTTATATATCAAAGGGGACCTCTTGATCTGGCTAAAATCTCCACAGGACAGTTTGTCTGAAAGAAACAAAGTTTTGGTATATTTGGCACGGAAACAATACTGCTCATTACAAATGGAACATTGTGTGTAGTGGTGGTAGCATTATTATTCTTAGGAGTGAAAATTTGTTATTTGTTAAATTGCATAAAATTCTGAATAGTGAAAAATTTCTGTGTTTCTTTTACTTAAGACCTTCAGGTATCTATTAGAGTCCAGACATATATCCAAGTCAGTAAAAGAATAACTTCATGAGAGAAAATGTAAAGCTTTCCAATTGCTGAGAACAGAACAGGATTGGACTGAAATTTTTTGGATGAAGACTTGGAAGAAGACATGTTTCAGTCTGGTAGTTATGGAGAATTTTCCAAGGTTGTTAGTTTTAAGGTGTAAACATTTATGAAAGCAGGTTGTTGCAGCTCTTCTATTCATATAGTTTCTCAAATAACCCATTTATTAGATTTTCTTGTTTTAATTATACACAACATATGTCACACCAAAGGTGGATTACATTTCCTTTTTTTAAGTCTCAAAAGGCTGTAATTTTAATTGGGGTGTGTACACTTTCGAAGCCCACTTTGTGTCACATAATTTCATAGCGGAACTCAACTCCCTCTGCTATGTGTTTAACTACAGGATTGATGATCACCCAGAGCTGATAAATGCAATCTGTTATGCTCAGCTGACACAATGGCTTAATTGGCTCGCTGTGCCATCCTTCTTAGCTCTTCCTCTGCTCTGTGGCTTTGCTTTGAGACTATTGATCGGCCTGTTAGGCTCCCGTTTTATGTTTCCCTGCCTTGTTTAATATCAAGACAAATTCATGAAACTCATTAATTATTTAATAATAGTCTGCGTGTTTGCCTCCATAAACATCAGTGCAACTTGCTACCACTTTTTGACCTACTTTCTCGGAGTAGCATCATTTAAAAATACTACTCCCCTGAGTGTATTCTTGGTCTGTGGAGTCTGGTTGCATGGCCTCTGCGATGCTCAGGGTGGAGTTTGTGGTCAGCTGAATTTTTCCCACGCAAGGCAGCTGATGTGGATCTCCCTCTCTTACCATAATCTTTCCATGATATGCTCACAGGCTCTCTGATTAGAAAGCCGTACAGCGACCCACAGGGGAGTCGCAGATGGTGAGGCTCATGATGAGCCTGCTGAGCGCCACTTCACTCTGTCTCTCTCCGGAGGAGCACCGTAGGTTATCAAGCCACCGCAACATGGCACTTCCCTCCAGCTCTGATGCTCCTTTGTTGTCTTTGTGTGCTCCACGCAACCAGGTTCAGCAGCTCATGAGGGCGGCAAGAACTGGAACGAAGGATGGACTCGAGAGGACCAAAATAGCCGTCATGAGAAAAGTGTCATTCCTGCAGAGAAAAGATCAAATGGGTAATTGAGGAAATTTTTAAAACTTTGCTGCTCTTGAGTTATGACTATAGAACGTTGTGTAATTTCTAAAGGAATCTGTAGATGCTTTAAAATTCATTGGCGCTTTTATAACATAAAAGACAGTTTACTTGGGTAAAAATCCAGCTTCGCCAAGCCGAATAGGAGTATCTAAGATGGTTGGGGTAGAAAGTCTGTTTTTTTTCTTTTCAGAAATCCCTTGAGGCAAACATGAAAGTACCGTGGAAGAAGAGATCTTACTGATTATATTTAAAATAAATGAAAAAGACAAGCTTTTGCAATTTCAAGTAAGATGGGGTGGGAGTGTGGGTGAGAAAAGTTTCTGGTGTGCAAGAGAGAAAACATCCCATGTGGTATCATGGAGCTTGTGTTTCAGGAACCTTACAGTATAGACAGATCCGCATCAATGAATAGATAGCAGCATCATTAAGATAGATGGCAGACTCATGCCTGGAACACATCTTTAAGTCATCACACAAAGGATAGGAAGGACAGTGCTGCTATTTTTAGGTATTGATCGCCTGAAATCTTCATTGCTTTGTATGTTTCATCCAAAAATCCTCTGTTATAATTTTAAAGGCTTTAATTGGACTAATGAAACCTTCTGCTGTGTCTTAATGGCTATGGGTGAATTGGGGATTTTCACAGTTATATGCCGTTGTGCCAATGCAGAGATAAGAATGTGTTGGATTGCTTTTGTGCCTGATTTACTCCTACATACAGTATTGCCCTGAATTTTCTTCCTTTGCATGTTCTTTACTTCTCTCTTTCTCTCTCTATCTCACATTTCCTCTGCTCTCTCCCTTTTTTATTCTTCAGAGAGTTCAGAAGTTTCTTCATATTTTAGAGGTAATAAACTTAGCGTGTCACTGTGTCTCCAGCTGCTCTGAGATCTGAAGGCTGCCTTTCTGTTATTCTCTGTCCTTGTCACATTCTCTGTTACACACACACGCACACGCACACATTACTCAGACACAGCAACAATCTGAAACTGCTCTCCTTTTTTTCATTTCTGAAATCTGCAGAGGAGGAGGATGATGCTGGATACCTGGATGTGGCTGTGTCAGAAGTGAAGCATCCTCCCCCGCAACTGAGCCCCATGCCAGAAGGGTTGACCAACCACCAGGTGCAGCTGACAGCAACCCCATCATCCATAAAAATCTATAACAGCTACACTTGTTAACAGCTTAGAAGCTAGTAGTTTGACTAGAAAAGCTAAAGAACAGTAAAACGTGCAATGTTTCGTAGAGTATATTGTTCGGGGGAGGCTTGTCACTTTGGTAAATTGAAAGTGGGGCTTTCCAACATGTGGTGAAAGTAGTGAAAGGGTCTATTTGCACCCAAACACAAGTAGTGTTGGTACAAAGCCAAGTCTAAAAACAAACTAGAGTCAAACCTCTGTTTATTGTGTTCAGCTTAATCGGTTTCCAGAAAGAGTATATAACCTGCTCACATGATTGCTTGTTCAAAAGAAAAAAAAGGATGAAGAAAATCTATTTATTGTTCTGATGCTACGTACATGAAGCGTCCTGTCTATTTTTCTTAACATTGTCTTGTTAACAATGTCTTGTTGTATAGTCTACATATTTACTGTATTTGATACACATTATTGTTCTTCCAAAGTTAAAATGAATCATAGAGTCTTGATCAGGACTTTCTATCTCTCATACTCATCCAAAAATTGAGTCTCCACCCATAAACTACACAAACTCTGTACCTTGTATATAGCATTGGAGGCGACTAGTTATTATATGTTTGCTTAAAAAACACCATAAGGAACATTCTGTACAATTAAAGCACAAAAAAACCCAGATGAAAAGTGGGACTCCTAGGTAGAGGTTAATATGACATAGTTTTTTCTACCCACACTGTCCAGCTACCTCTAGTCCTAATCAACACCATTCACCTGGGAGCCTGTAACACACAAGCACAAGTGAGAGACTCATCAAAATGTGCTCTCTGACAATAGCTTTCAATGGTGTATGCATGCCTATAACCAATTCAGTACTCAGTAGCCTTAGGATTATGCTTCAGGCTGTTAAAGAAGTAATTTGTTATTCAATATTTTTAATATCTGTTTGCTTTAAACTCCTGATCTTGTTTGTAAAAGCAGTGTGTTTTAACACAGCTAGAACAGCTGCTTTCATGTCACAGCACCTCCAGTGATTCAGCTCGTTCAAACAGACCGACTCCTCCGAGTCTTTTTCTCCTGTGACTAACGCATGATTATGGTGTAATCCATCAACCGGTGCCGTGCTTAACTGAAAGCATGCCACACACCGCAGCCCAATCATGTCCTGTTAGAGCCTGAGCTCCTGACTGATCTGTTGTCCACGCAGGTTGTCAGGCGCCATATCCTTGGCTCCATCATTCAGAGCGAGCGGAGCTACCTGGAATCTCTCAGGAGGATCTTGCAGGTGAGCTGTTTAGTCCTCCTGTCCTCTCCTGCCACATGCAATATCTTCACAGTTTAGCCACTGTGAATTACACTGAAAAGAGAAGCAGAGATATTCATCAAATTATGAAGGTGTCTGTGCATAAATAATCTTGATAAAATACCTATGCTTTTTTGGAGGGGGCTTCATGCTGATGCAGAGAAAGAGAGGCTGTCAGGCTTGCACAATGGGGGTGCAGTCGCTCCTCTTTAATCTCCCTTGATAAAAAGGAAAAGGAGACCTCTTATCTCATCATCACTGAAAAATAAAAAAAATGCCCAGTGAAATAGAATTAACTACAATCAATGGTTGCTTTGTGTGCAATAGAACTTTTCATTGTCAAGATAGAATGTCCTGCCTTTGTTAGGGATTGGCATTAATGTTCAGGTTTTTTGTGAAGTTCATTGCTTTTAAAACTTTTTTTTTTGTGATTCAAATAGAACAGCCAAGTAGTAACGAAAATGCACTGTTTCCAGACACATGACATGATTTGGATACAAAAGAGATCCTGAACAATTGGAAATGTTCAATAATGTATAACACCACAATATAGCTGAATGGTTTCTGGTGCTGCTTTCTGATGTTCCTTGTGTCTGCTTGTAAATTACAGTGGTGGATTAGAGAAAATTCATGAGGAGATCAACACTTTTCCCTTCTGTGAAAAACCATCAACTGATGTTTTTGCTTCCATTGCTATTCTGACTCTAAATTTTGAAGAAGTGATTGGCCAAAAATGCTTATGCCCATCAATCTATGATTACAATTTTCTTCCTCATTATCACCAGGAGTACCATAGACCATTGATGGAGACAGAGCCTCGCATACTGAGTCCAAGGAAGATCCGGCCCATTTTCCACCGAATCAGAGAGATCACACAGTGTCACTCCATGTTCCAGATTGCGTTGGCTTCCCGTGTGGCAGAGTGGGACAGCAGTGAGAAAATCG
Source organism: Xiphophorus maculatus (assembly GCF_002775205.1). Lineage (NCBI taxonomy): Eukaryota > Metazoa > Chordata > Actinopteri > Cyprinodontiformes > Poeciliidae > Xiphophorus > Xiphophorus maculatus. The sequence goes on along the minus strand of NC_036462.1, from coordinate 10,064,677 downwards.
GGGACTTGTTTGTTGCCTCGGTCAGTATACATTACAGAAACTACACTGTTCGTTCACATCTTGACCGATGTGTTGGTACAGATGATGCCAGATATGTACATATACTGTACTAAAAAAAGACACAAAATTTTTTCTTTCACAATCTGACATCAAAGTAGAGAAGGGCTGAAAGGACACCCAGCAAGGAAAAAGCCATTTCTCCAAAAGACCCATAAAAAGCAATATTGAAGTTTGTAGATGTCCAAGAAGAAAAAACCTTATTTTTTAGAAACACTTCCTGTGGTTTGATAAAATAAGAAGTATTTGGTTATAATGACCATCGTTACATCTGATAGAAAATATATTACAATTTTAAGCCTTCAAACACCACATCAGCTGAAAAGTATGGGGTTGATAACATGTTATGAGGGAGCTTTGCTGCAGTTTGGACTGATGCATCATGATGGCCTTAGGATGAAAGAATAATATGTGTAAATACTGAAGAAACATCTCAAGACATCTGTCAGAAAGTTAAAGCTTGATCATAAAAGGGTCTTTTAAGTGAACTGTGAACCTTGGTATCAAATCAGATTAGTTACAAGGTGGCTCAAGAACAACAAAGTCATTGCTTTGTAGGTGGTATCAAAGGAAATTTGCTTGCAGAGCTGAAAAGGTGTGTGGAAGGAAGGTGACCTAGAAAACGGAGTCATTTAAGAGAGCTGTGTCATAGGGGTTGAACGACTACATATTTTTTAAGGTCGACTACATCATGATAATAGTCGAGTCGATGTCGACTAGTCGCGGTGACGTCATAGTGACGTAAGCGCAAAAACCCTTCACAACTACTTGGAGGCTTTATTAGCTATTTTCACGGCAAATATTGACACCCCCCCACACACACACACACACTCTCTCCCCTTCTCCTGCTTTTACTAAGTCTATTATGGAGATTCTTCGTGAGCAGCGGGGAAAAGTGTGTTGCACAAAGTCGGGTCTGACTTTTTTTTTCTAAACACTGGCTGATGCTGATGATCTCTGGATAGTTACTATAGGAGTCAAATGATCACACTGACTACATGGAGCTTTTGGAACATCACAAGCCAAACTTGTTATGAACGGATCCCGTTTGGTTACAGCTGAATTCAACGAAACCACCTGCTTCTCCTCCGCCCGATGCGCGGCAGGAAGCTCTGCTGACTCAGCAGATTGAACAATTTAAGATATTTTCTAGTCAACGTCAACATGATAAAAGTCGAGTCGATGTCAAGTTGACTAGTCGTTGTGACGTCATAGCAACGCAAGACGCAAAGCTTTGGAGTAACGTACAGGCTTTATTACCCGTTTTCACGGAAAAATACGGCATTTATACAGAACAGCAACAAGTGAAACAACAAAACATCGGGATAGTTTATGATAAATAATAAGTTGCTGGGAAACCAACATTCAAAAGGAAACGCACATCTTTTAGATGGCATGTAAAAACAATAAAAAGAGGTGGCACGGGGGCCGGGGGGTAAATAAAGTTCACTCGCTGTCAATATTCTCTTCGCTAAGAGTTCGCTAAGAGCACATTGTCATACAAGGACCCAGTAATTTCTACCTGTTTGACAAGATGCGGGTTTTGTCCTCGATCTGTTTTGAAGACGCCATTTTGTAGCCAGTGTTCTGTCAGATCAGCTGTCAGAGTGTCATACACTTCTGACAGCTGATCTGATGACACTTCTAAGCACGAAGTGTCATTCTTAGCCCGAACTCACGGCTATATATATGTCAGACAAGTATACACTGTCATTACCAACTACAGGCTTTTATTTAATCAGCAGCTATCATTACCACAGATCTTTATTTAATCAGCAACATAACATCATAATGTATTAGTTAGATCGTCGTGACAAAGACACTCGCGAGCCGGCTAAGTGACATCCTTAGCGGGAAGGGGGCGAGTTTTAGACGGCTTGTGTTTTGTAGTGGACTGCAGCTGCAACTCCATCTCCTTTTAAAAACACTGTAAAACCACAAATATGCATCCATCTACATATCATTTAAACTAATGTATTAACTTATTTTTCTTCTGTCTTGTGACGTATACTGTGCTGTCAGATCAGCACAGGCTGTCACCACCGGCAATCACATGACTGCGACTAGTCGACATGAAATGTAAAAACTCGCGAGACGTCCTAGAGTCGACTAGTCGACTAGTCAACTAATTGGTTCAACCCCTACTGTGTCACAAGGATTGGGCCAAAATAGCAGCTTAACTATTGTAAGAAAATTGTTAAAAACAATAAAAATTGTGGAAAAATACCTAAAACCATATATTGCTCATCATTCTGGTTTATAGCAAAGTGAAATAACTTTGGTTATGCTAAGTGACCAAACACAGGATTAATTTAGCCTAATTTATTGCAAGACACTGAGGGGGAAAAAATAACAGCTGTAAATGTCGATAAAGACCTTTGGATATTTGGCTGTAAATTACATCAGTCTTTATTCTGGGGAGAGTCGGTCATATTTTCCCTACTGTATCCTATTGGGTCTCATTGCTACGTCTCTGTTAGCTCAGTAATGATGAGCAAACAGACATAGTTTACCCCAAACAAAATCAATTACAAGCATGATAAATATCTCCACTGCATCAAATGGTCTCAGGGATATATGCTGTCACAATTTTTAGCAGTGCTCAAGCTTCTGCAGTGCGTGTTCATCCATATGGTTTGCTCGTTATTTGCCTATTAGAAGGAGTTGTTTTATTATTATTTTTTGCTGGGTGTTATTGTGCTGTTCCATTTATATTCTAAGACCTACTGTTTATCTAATGAAGCCCAGTTGACAGTAGAAGTGCTAGGACAGTATACAGCCCAGCTTGGGCTGCTCCTGTTTTTACTTCTACCTGCAGAGTCTGCAGTAATATCTGAGCCAGCAGGGTCCTAAGGGAAACTTAGAGAAAAGAGGGTTAATTCCTTCATCTGATTTGCCAATTTCCCATTACTCCTCATATTGTCGCTATCAGCCGCCTGGCGTAGGTGTAATTGTGGAAGGAGAATAGATATTTACCACAGAACAGTCACACGCAGCTGCACTCCCACACAGTCTCCCACCTCATTCTTCTTTGTGCACCATCCTAAATGGATCGGGAGGGATATTTGTTTACCGTTTCAACAACTAGGATGAAAAACAAATGATTTATTTTCATCTTATGGCCTCTTTTTGCCAAGCATATATAAGTCAGAGGAAATTATATGACTCTGCATGTTATTAGAAAACTATACATGTTGCAAATCTAAACAATGATTCTGGTGCTGTAAGATATTTACTATATATATATTTTTTATTAATCATATTCTCTTTTCTTTTACAGTTTTCTAAGTCCATGGTGCTGGATGTGTACAGTGATTATGTGAACAACTTCACCAATGCAATGGCTCTCATTAAAAAGGCATGCATGTCCAAACCGGCATTCTTGGAATTTCTAAAGGTGAATATATTTCTTTTTGCACTATATTGAATTTCTACATAATTTTTGTCAAGTTTATAATTTTAGTTTCTGTTTAGCTTTTTTCAAGCCCCAACCTAGAGAATCAATATCAAGATCTAAACTTTTCAAGCATTAGCGTACAGCTCAATGTTAAGTTTAACAGATAGGTGATACATCTACAAAATTCAGAAAAATCCCACTTATACAAGCTTATGAAAGAGTCACAAGAAAAAGTCTACATTTCCCCCTAATGGCATTCATCCAACCATGATCAAACATATGTAGGTTATTTATATCAAGGAATTACCATAGAGCAATAGACACAGGACACACTCAGAAGACCCTTTTTAACTTTGAGGTCATTGTGATAATTTTAGTATAAACATTGCTCAAGTGTCCACTTGTCAGTGTCATAAAGACTTTCTTTTGGATGAAAACATTTTAAATTAAGACCCACATTCAGTCCAGTAAGTGGCATTGTGCTAAAAGCTACAATTTTGCACATTTCAATAGAGCAACTACTTCAGCAGTCTGATCTTTAGGATTACTGTGTTTTCCACAATTTTTAACCAATGTTTCTCTCCAGTGTGGAATGAATAGGTGCAATCTCCTGTTAAATTTCTTATTAAAAATATTTTATCACTGTGTTTCTTTGATTTGCACTAGGTTTATTTCTGACAAAAAAAATTAGGTTGTTTTGTGTTTTGACAGAACTACACAGCTGACAATGCTGGGTATCTGACAGCCCTGTTGGAAGGAATTTAAAATCTGGCATTAAGCTTTCATCCAAAATGCCTGAAAGTATTCGCTTTCCAAAACTGGCTTATACTAGTTTCTTTTGGGAATGAAAATCAAAATATGGTCATGTATAACTGTTATTTTTTTCTTGTGAAAAGGTCTATATTTACCCAGGTTTATGTCTGTTAAAGCATGTTGACAATAACAGTTACCTAATATGTGTATTATAATATGTATAGTCACAGACTATAGTCACGATAAACAAAAAGTTAAAAGACCTAGTTAGATTTAACTTTCTTTACCTATTAAAGAAATTAAATGTTAGATTTCTGGTCATTTTAACCTACAAACATCTTAAATGAAAAAAAATGAAATCACAATATGGAAAGCAAAAAAAGTTTTTCTTAAGGTTATTTTTAGTGTCAACATTTCTTGAAATGATATATAAATGAAGATTTATTTTCATATGTAGCTAATTGTTCTTCACATCTGCAAAATTGATAAAGGTTGAAATTAATATGATAATTAAGAAAAATATACTGAAAGGAAGGATGAAATGTTTAAATATATTTATGCTTTTGTTGTTGTTGTGTCATAGTTTCTTAAATAGCTTAAAATTAACCCATGAAAGCTGATCAGTATTTTTGTAAATGTACAGCATTAATCTATCAGAACATTTCCAAAGCAAAACGTAATTTTACTTTATTAAAACATAAAAAAGTTTCTTGTGACATCGTTTCTCTGGTTGTGGAGAAACACTATTAAAGAACTGATGAAATCAGGAGAGAGGCAATGTAGTTTTTGGTAAAACTTTATCTGTCAAAATTTTTTTTTTAATTTTTGAGTGGAACAATTACCTTTTATCACAGGGTTGGCAGCAGAGGAACATGAAATAAAATAGGAAAATATAACAATTTTGTATTAAATTCCAGTAGAACATTTGAAATGCCATTTCAAAAAGGGCTTCTGCAGTATGGAAAAAAAAAATACCACTCACCTTCAAGGACTTTGAGTTGGTTTCTCTGCAGGCAGCCCGGATATCATGTACACTTTGTTCATTGTTTTATATAGACTGTGAACATATTTTAAACAAGGTCAAAGTTATTCAAAACATATTGTTTTTAAATCTGTGAACATTTGTGCTTTTTCTGAAAATGCATCTTTTTCCATTGAACGTCAGTTTTCTACTGTATGTACATGCAAGATAAATGCAAACTGATTTAAAAACTGACTTAAGGTGCAAACAAGATGGCCATTGTATTGTTCTATTGAGACATACTGTAATTTCAAAGATCAAACTTTTCCAATTACCTTAATTTAAACAGTCACTATCCATCATATAGAATTGAAAGGATTTGCTGATGTTTTACTGTTTTTTTTTTCACTATTGAAGTTGCTGGTGACATCTTACCCATTTTGAATTCTCTGGGTTCAGTGGGTTGAGGTGCCCAAAGGTATAACTGGTACTATAGGTTACACCTTTTTTTTTATTTTTTTTTTTACCTCAAATTAGCATTTAAGGGACATGCCATCAGTGGAATATTTTGCTGGTAAATGCCAATGCTTCTTGCAGTACTCTCAGGTTGCCTGGTAACAAATGCAAATTTATTCCGTAAGGTCAATGACATGATCAGAAATCCATTTTATAAGCATTTTACATTTGTAGAATGTATCATGGCTAGCATTTTGCTTTGTGAGTAGAAACTTATTATTTCAGCTTTTATTATTATTTATTTTCATAAATGTTAACTAATTCTGCCATCCATTATATAAAGAAATTCAAACACCTTCACAATACATACATTTTCTATCATTGGAAAACCTTATTTTTGATACATATTGTGTATTGTTAGAAAAATTCAGCTAACGGAGCTTAATCTGATTCACTTTAAGAATTTAAAAGGAAAGTGGATGTGGCTATAAAGGCCATTTTTCTAGCAATTTTCTATATTTTTGCTGCCAGTTTTTTTTCTTCCTTACACAGTCTGACCACAGGTCTGTCTGTTTGTCTGTCTGTCTCAGTCAAATTTGTAAAGCACATTTCAGCAACAAGGCAGTTCAAAGTGCTTTACATCATAAAAACACACCACAAATACAAAGTTGTAGAACACACAGTCAACAACTGTCAAGTGCCATCGCTACATATCAAAATGTTAATATTTCATTGACTATGTTTCAAAAGCAACTCTAAACAGGTGAGTTTGTAGTCGAGATATAAGACAGTTTTTTGGCTGTTTTGCAGTTTTCTGGGACTGCAAATTGTTCCAGATTTGTGGTGCGTAGAAGCTGAATGCTGCTGTATAAAACAAATGATGAAATACCAAAATTGTTATATCCATATCCTGCCCAAACAACAAATAATTTTTCTCAAACTGACTATTTTTAAAAGATCGAGGTCAAAGAGTTGCTACTTTACTGTTTGATTAAAAAAACTATTTAACTTTTCTAGATCACTTCCTAGTTTATGAGACTCAACAGTTATTCTCTTAGTGGCTCACTGTAGAGGATGAATATCATTTTGCGACAGAACTGGTATCAAACACACTGTCATGCAAGTCCAAGATTTGTTACATTGCAGAAGGGCTCTGTGATCCAGCCACAGTGAATATGATTATGACCCACTTTGACTGGGTTATAATCATATTCAGTGTAATCTCTTCACTTTATGCTCCATTCCCCTGAAGACCTCTACTTTGAACTTTCTCAGAGTTTCCCCAGCGCTGACTCAAGAGCCTTTCCTGGCAGCCACCAATGTCTTTTTGCCTAGTTGAAGCTGTAAAAAACTATGGCAGTTTACATCATGGAGAAATAAAGTGCCATGCAAATGTCACATATTCCAGTCGTAAAACTCTATGTGTAAAAGGGATTTCTACATACCTTTTAGGTGACGTTACCACATTTTGTTAGGATGGGGCCACTTACATTTTATTTGTAGCTTATGCTATTCAGACTTTTGAAGACTTGGTAAAAAAAAGTGTTCATATTCTCTGTTTAATATGAGTTAGTACTTGTCTTTAGGATAGCTTGCAATGCTTTAACTACCTCACAATTTTAAATTGACCATTTTATTCTCTATACAAAAATAATTTTCTTCTTTCAGATCCAAAACATACACAACCTTATTGAGCCAGAAAGACATTAATTACTCAAGTAATTACTAGAGTAATTCAAGGACCATACAAAAACCTCTTTGTGGGACTTTTGTGTGTCACCAATTATAAAGCTATACTAAGCTAATTAACATAAAGCATTCAGAGGTATGTATTTCCTCTGAATCTGCTTCTTTTCTTTACTTCAAAACTGTAAAAACAGACATTATACACTATTTATCTAGACTCTGAAAAGAAAGTGTCAATGTTAACTCAATGCTGCTTTTCCTTTAGTTCTTTTGCTTAGTAGCCGTGTTTAAAAATAAAACGTCTTTCCAAGGGTCATTGAACTTTTATGTAGCACTTTTTTAGTCATTTGTTTTAAAAGCATTCATTAAAGACTTACACTGCCAGATTACTGTGGCCATTTTGCTCTTACTTATTGCGCAGCAAGGGTTTAGTAATGACTAAGGAAATTTAGCTGATGTTTCAAGTAATCTGGTAAGTTCATTCTGCTCTTGTTTTCACGTGAGGCACCAGCCTGGATTTTAGATTCTGTCTCCGTTAGAAAACCTTGACTGTTCAATACATAACTGCCCTCTAAAGAACAGATAGTGATGGTCAATATCTCTTCTTGACACCACTCCAATGTTTTTCATCTAAAAAGGTGGAAAGCCGTAGAGAAAAAGGTTTTACTCAGTGCTCCTGCAATGTTTCACTGAGTCCACTCAGAGGCCATCTTTGCTTACGAGGTTACCTGGGAAAAACAGTTTGTGTGCTCAGTCACTGAACATCAGCTCAATCTGATGAAACCTTTGCAATTGCTGTCTTCATAGTATGACCCTGTGATTTCTTGATTGGATAGCTGCTGGCCACTTTGAACGCCTGTTACTTGCACTGTCCTCAAGCAGTTATTTGCACTTTGTTTTAGACAGTTAATAAAGTTCTAAAGAGGGACATGGTGCAACTTTGGCCTTCCCCTGGCAGTAGAGGGAAGGTTTGTTTAAAAAATAACCTAATGAGAACTGATAATAATGCCTTTCTATTAATTGTGAATTTGAACATTGAACAGCCACCAATGATTATTAAACCTATCTATATCATATTTTACAACCTTGAATGATTTTTTTTTCATTTACTATACTGAAAGTAGCAACAACCAGGGCAAACTGAAATTCATGCCTGAATCAAAAGCATTGTTTGATTAGATTGATTGATTCATCATTCAATCAACTACCTATTCCAATAATTTCTAATAATGTTAAAATAGCATTAACGTAGTACCATTGCCTTAACAAGTTAAGAAACACAAGGCTTTCCCTCTTCCACCTGTTGCTGCACACTGCTGGTCAGCTAGCTGAAGACAGACTTCTATTTTTTTCCCTTCACTCAAAATAATAGACAAATTTAGCAGTTTGGAAATATTTCTCAACATGAAACATGTAGACAGTCGTAGTGTAGAAACTGAAGAAGCCTTACCTTAAGTTAATACTGTTTAAAACTAAAATTGTAAAGCCATAAGTGGCATGTCTGTACATCAGTGACCTTCAGGCTTTCTACCACAGTTCATTAATTAACATGCTAAATTAACTTGATACTCTCATGCTACTTTATAAAAAACAGAACTCCAAAACGACAGTGATGTTCAACTATACTGGAACTTGAAAACTGCCGTTAAGATTAGTAGAAATGTATTCAATATTTATATTTCTTTGTAAGTCTATCTATGTTCCAAAGTGTACATAAAACATATTAGAATATTATTATAAATAACGTTTCATGGTATTTTTGAAATAATAGAAATGTTCCAAGAGGTAGAGTACATCCCAGACAGATTGCCTGTGTATCACAGGGCCAATAAGCTGGCAAACAGCCATGTACTCACAGCTTTATCTAACATTCTTGAATTGTGGGAGGAGACCATAATATCTGGAGAAAGACCTCAGCTCAGAATCAAACTGTGAGACAATAGAGATAAATCCTATAAAACCTTGTTGTTCTTGTCAACTCTTCTTTTTACAAAATAAATACATTTAACACATCCTATCCTGGAGGGCTGTGACCATGCCTTTGTTGGTAAGCATGCATTCTGGATAACTTCCTAGGAAAGTGTTGAGGGCATGTCTCACTGCTAGTAGGTCTCAGGTTAGAACTAGACCTTGCGGCAGAGATTAAATCTCTTTGCCATTTTGGGAACAACTCTGAGTCCCCCATAGATTGGATCAAAAAGGTAATGAGAGGGAAGGAGGTCAGGGAAACTCTACTTAAGCTGTTGCCCCAATGACCAGGTCTCAGATAAGCTGTAGAAGATGGATCATTGGAAGAAATTTGTAAAACAGAAATGTTTAACAGGATTCAATTGAAGAAGCCATTATTTCTGCTGATGGTTGAAATTACATTATAACAATATTTTATTACCTGGACTAAATATTTATCTTTTTTTGCCTCTAACACTAGAACACTGCTGGAAAGGGCTACATCCTTCATATGGTTTAAGGAAAACAGAACTAACATAACACTTATCTCAAATAATGGGGAAAAGAGAATGACCCAAATGCAGAGGGGAGGAGGATAAAGTAAAAAAAAATAAATGAAATACAAAAATGGAGGTCGATGAGGAATCCCAAATGATACGCAAGACATACACAAGGAAACAGGCAGGTGGCATTAGCAGGGTGATTTGACCAAGAACGTTTTAATTGAAAGACTTTTCAGCTGGAGAGTTGTTCACTGAACATGGGACAGGTGATTAATTAAAAACAAGGTACAGCTGTGAGGGAAGACAAGTAACTGCTGTTGAACTGTGGAAACTGGAGAAAAGGAAACAAGAGAGCAGAATATAAATCAATATGAAATTCCAAAATAAAGTTAAATATAAACCTAAAGTCACAAAGACCGTGACAGCTTGTTGGGAGGCCAGTGTCAATTCATCCTGTAATTCAAGCAGTGAGTGAAAGCATCAGCCACTCCAGCATGTTCTCTGACCACAGTAAGACCCTTACATTAGTTTTGAAACCATACTTCTTTAGAACCTTGGCATATATTGGTAACAGGTCCAAGGGTAAGGTAAACGTTTTTTTTTGTATTATAGATAATTTATGTATAACACTACATAATAACAACCACTTAAAAATAAGTCACTATACTTAATTTTAATGTCAGATATTTGTATAAGCATAAGATCGTAGGTCACTTTCTTCCCCTTAACATATACTTATTATTTGCTTCTGTCATTGTCAGACAGAAGCAATGCATGTTGCATGTGCTTACAGTAATCCATGAAATATAAGTAACTCAAGACAAAAGTAATCTTTTGAACTCCCACATATGGCACAGGCCCTGACCTTTGTACTTATTTCACCCACTTGTACACCTACACAAGGTCTATGGAGGAAAAAAAACAAACTACTCATAGAACATTTTCTCTTAAACCTTCCTTTAATATTATGTGTTTCTAACTACCTGTTGCATCTTCTGATTTTTTTTTCTTTTCTTTTGGTTTCAGAGGAAACAGGCCTCTAGTGTGGACCGGATAACTCTGTATGGACTGATGGTGAAGCCCATTCAGCGATTCCCCCAGTTCATTCTCCTCTTGCAGGTAGAAGACTAAATTAGTTCATTTTTCATTCTTTTTTTTTGATACAATAAATCCCACTTGAGCTCTGATTTTATGGTGGGTAGTGGGAGATATGGTCAAAATTTAAATCTGCAACAGTAGTGAATTGATTGTAGTATTTTACTTAAGTAGACAACAAGTTGTATATCAGTTCCCTTTTTACAACATCCACAGAGGTGGAGCTTTAAAGGTAGCAGGCAGCCACCATCATCCCTCTGGTGGATTTATATGCTGACTTTCCTTTTTCTATTTTGAGGCAAGATTTGGATTTGAGCTTGACTTGCTGTATCTGCAGCAGCTCATTTCATCCCTCAGTAGGCATTGATTATCTATGAATTCAAAAGATAAGTTATGAATACGAATCAGGCATTTTCTTCCAGCTGAAACTCAGTACTCCAAAGATGAAGTGTATCTATTTAATCATACATTACAGAGAAGTAAATCTGAAGGCAACAAGGTACATCTGAGCTGCTTATCAAAAAAAGAACAAGCTTTTCATGGGGTCACAGTTGCAGGACAAATAGAAATATGAAAGTCATAAAACATTCAGTTTTTATTCACCATATGAATATTCACTGATCTCTTCAAAACTTTCCACAATACCCAAGTCCTCTGATGCTGAGAGTGATTATGAGTTAGTTAAAAAACTCTTTTGGAAAGTTTGACATCCATAGTCAGAAACTGGGAGTGCATTTGACCTAAATATTAAAATTTTGTAAAGAAATGATCACCAGGCAGAACACTGTTGCCTATTCTGTTACCAGCAGTGAAGTGTCCTGTAGAATACAGATCCAAATAAAAACATGAACAAAAGGACTTTGTATAAAATGACAGCATTACTTAAAACAATTTTGCCCTTTCAAGCTCATTCATTAAACTAAAATCAGGCTTTTATCTTTATAAGCATATCTACTGTTTTCCTCAAATTATTGGGTTCAGTTTTATATATTCCCTTCCATTTCAGGAGTTTGATTTCCTTTTTTATTCAGCTCATCAGAAACCTGCATCCACATGAATGGTAAGGTTGATTTGCAGGCTTGTAAAAGCATAAATGAAGAAACTGGTGCAGAGGAACAAGACTCCAGTCAGTGTATTTACAACTGATTAACTGATTTAATTTACAACTGGTGTGTTTTCTCTATTGTCTTAAAATTGTCAAACATGAAACAAATGTCCTCTTAAAGTTTTAAGTATTAGTTTTCTGTTGTGAGTTGAGCATGCAAGGAGGGTGAGAAATATTGGGACTACACTAATTATTACAAAACATTAAAGGATTTAATTTGGTCACTAGTTATTTATAAAGCCGTTCCCAATGAGCTTTCAGTAGAAATGAGAATCCTTTTCAAAAGGCAGCATGTTTTTGTTGGTGGTATGTTGTAGACAAAGCACTAAGTATGGGAAGGATTTTCTCTTTTGTGTGCTTCATATAAACTAGTTTAAGTGTAAAAAGAGCATACTTGGTCTCTCAGTGTCACTTTAAAATTAAATTATGCCACATTCATATTGATTCCTCATCGATGGCAAAACAATAGATTGACTACAGTTGAGGCCACAGGTTATTCTTCATCTGATTAAAGGTGGAACTGCAAACAATGCAACAAGCAGTCATGTCTGGAAATGTTGAAAAATGCTCAACGTTCGGAATTATTGTAAAAAGAAAAAGAAGAAATTAGGCTAAACTTTGAACAGATTACTTCAAAAATATAGCTCACTACATATGATTAGGTACCAAAACAAACCACTTTACTGCAGCTGCCACAAACACACCAGGAGGAGCTAATTTAACCAACCTTACTGTGGAGCCACCAGAAATAAGATGAAAATGACACCAGGTGTGACTCATAAAACAGTTACTACCACCTTGTATGCAATGCATACAGCTTTTTAGTTTGTAATTTTTAAAGCCCTTCCTGATGTTTGTCCATCTCAGGTTATTTGCTACATGCCGATGATGACTTTGTGTAATTACTTGCAACAAATAAGGAGCAGGCTGCAGCAAAACTGTCAGCTGTAATGATTAAGATCTGTGGCTGGTTGGGGAGCACATGTTTGCTTTTCAATAAACTGTATTTATGATTTTTTTCAATGTCAGTGAATAAAGGTTGAGATTCAGATGACATAATGGCAGAGAAAACAAAGTCTGTTCAAGATCATCAGTATTCAGTTGTAACACAGATCCTCACAGCTTAAAAATAAAACTAAAACTAAAACGTTTCTAAAAAGCATTCAAAAAATGTATACATTTTAGAACATAAATGATTTCACTAATGAGGCTTCTCTGAAAGCCTCACTAGGCTTTCAGAGAACCATGGCATGAATGCATGAATGCCATGGTTCAGTTCAACATGAACTACTGTGTGAACATTTGAACACAACCAGGGTGGAGTTCACTACAAAAGCAGAAAACTCTGAGCAAGCTTTGTAATATTATAGCAAAAGTCAAACTTAAATTTTACAAGTGCATAAAACTAGTATCTGCATGGCAGCTCATTCTTGGAATATAATGCCCCCAAGTTGAAGAACATTACATTTTACAGACAGTTCTTTAAATCCATGAAACAGGGGTTCATAAGTCATGACACATTAAATCTGTAACCATTATGTAAATTAGTACCTGTTCCATATTGAACTTGTTTTAAATTTTCACTTGTATAACTTTTTATACAGTATTCTGTAATTGATCTAATAATCCAATTTAATATTTTAAATTTGTTTTATATTACCAACCTGTCATGGACCACAGATGGAAATTGGCCTCTATGGCTAAATCTGGTACATTTACATGATTCTTAAGTTATCATGTTGCGTTTTGTCGTTAAATAAATAAGGTGGATGGATTTGTTGTTTTTTTTCTTTTACATCCAATCCCCTGAAGATGATGCCTGAACATTTATCTGAAACTGAAATTCAGAATAATAATAACAAAAAAAGTTCAGCAACAGTTTTAATATAAAACATTCCATGGAGCAAATCCTTAAAACTTACTTAGTTGGACTTTCCAAAACTATGTATTTCTAGCAAAGCTCACTAAAACGGAGAAAGTATAAAAGTATCTGAGCAAAATTGGAACTGAACAGCTGCTTTCCTCTCTGACTTTTTTAGGACATGCTTAAGAATACACCAAAGGGCCACGTGGATCGTCTTCCCCTGCAGCTCGCACTGACAGAGCTGGAGACGCTGGCTGAGAAGCTGAATGAACAAAAACGAGTAGCTGACCAGATTGCAGAGACTCAACAACTCGCCCGCAGCGTCAGTGATCGCCTGCTCAGTAAGGTGACTGGATGCACACACCTGAATGTGCACACCTACACTCACACATTTTCTCCAATGTAATCAGCTGCGAGCCAGCCTCTGAGCCCTACTGCTCATCTGTTTTGTTATCACTGGGAGCCAAACACCTGGACATTTAACTAATATATAGCACATTACTTATATCGCTTTCCAAAGCATTAATTTTTGGTGGCATTTATATTTAGAGAAATCATCTCACAGAAACGGTGCCCATTATCATCCCTAAACAGTACCACATGCAAAGGTAGAGGCATTGCTTCTCCATTACACACTAAAATTGCAGTCCTGCTGCTGCAAATCTGAACAAATGCTGCTCTGAATAAGAAGAATTAGGGGGTAAATGAGACATTTAATTGGAAACTGTAAGAGAGCTATCTTTTTCACCCTGTCGGTCTCACTCTTTGCTCTGCACCCCCTTAACTCTCTGTTTACTCGTTTACTCCACTTAGTATACACTTCTCTTCTTCTCCTTGAGTGTTAAGATGCCGTCCTCTTTCCATTTTTTTAAACCCTTCTTCTCTTCCTTCCTTATTTCATATTTCTGTATCATCCATTGCTTTTCAGGACTTTGATATGAGTTGATTCACCCAGTCTCCTCTCCTTGCATTTACAGCATTGACATTGCAGAATTCCAATATGAAGATAATCCTCTAAGTTGTTCCTGTAAACCTTAAATGAAAAATGTTTCCTTTTGTCTCAAAGGATCTGGTGTACCAGAATAGGAAGTATAAATATTTAAGTAAGAAATCACATCCATCCATCAATTATCTTCTGCTTATCTGGGGTCGGGTCCCAGAGGCAGCAGCCTAAGCAGAGTTACAGACTTCATTTTCACCCAGTAACACATGCAGTTACATCATAATACATGCGGCCATCCAGAGTCATTTGAGGCTACTGATACTGAGAAGACCAAAAATAAAAATCATAGCAGCATATTCTATCTCTTAGAGGAGCTGGATAGAATTTTAATGATATGACAGATCACTTCATCTTAACTAATGACTTATTTTGTAATTTCTATGAGATTAAGTTAGTTGAATTTGGCAGAAATATTTTGTGAAACAAGTTATCAAAATCTGGCTTCCATTTTTGAATAAAACATGATGAGCCTGATATTGTGTCTGGAATAAAAATGGGATATGACTGTGCTTACCCCCCAGGGTTGTAGGAAGCCATATGTGTGAGCAGTACACTGGTCTTTTACAGATTATTTAAATCAAGCTCAGGTGCACAAAAGCACACAACAGACTCCAAACGGTCATCTGCACAAAGCCAAATTGGTAAAGCTGACAGAGAAATCAAAATCTCCTCTTTCTGCTTCCATAGGACTTCAGAGGTAAAGCTGTAGACAAGCGTTACTGCTCAAAAAAACTTGATTAACAAGTCTGACCATGTTTACCATGGAACTTTAATGTTAAAAAAATGTTGTATCACATTAAAAAAATTTTAATCAAAAACTGATTAAAATGCCTCAAGTGAGCTATGTAGAATTAACTAAATTCAATAAACTGAAATAATGTTAGGGAGACTCGGCCAAAATTCTTCCACACTAATTGAAAGATTGATACAGTAACATGTAATTCTCAAAGTACTGTGAGTTATTGGTACTGAAGCTTCTAAGAACTGTGGTGTGCTTTATCTTTTCACACACAATGTCCTGATTTTATCTTGGATAAAAATCTGCTGCTTGGTTTTGAAGTGTTGAGGTTAGGTTCAGTTAGAGGTTTGTAAAATGTTAGATTTTAAAATCTTATTAGTTCATTATGCAGTGGATAGAGTTCCTTGTAATGTATGCATCATGTAGATTTATCAGGTTGTTATTACTTTCAGGACAAGAACTAAAAAAGGGAAAGCAGCATTTATTTTTCCTCATGCCTGACACCCGGGGAAACTGTTGGCTCTTTTAAATCCCCGCTTTGTTTACTGCAGCTTAACTGTAAATGTCAAATGTTGTTTTAGCATTTTTACACCAGTTTTTAAACATCTCTTGGCTTTTTACTAAATTCATAGTAATTATTGTTATGCATTTCTTTGCTTCAATGTACTATCTTTTTTTACCTTCATACCTTTGTTTTCTCCTAAGGCACCTTGAGTTATCGTAAGTGTTAATGGCTTTTATAACTTCATCCCTCTAAACTGATTTAAGCTGTCAAAGCAAAGTTGAACCAAAGTGAGAAGTAAACAGCATGTGCAGATTTCAATAACTACATCTGTTATAAAATGTTTTAAGTAAATTTATGAATTTACTCATGCAACAAACTGTGCCTGCATTTATATGTTTTTGTAGTAGTTCTGTTATTGTGGCAGAAAGGATTGTGTGTCCCAGTGCTCATAAGCCAATGTGATTTCTGACTGTGTTTGTACTTAGGTTGATAAAATGCCATATACAAAATAATTTTAAAAAAATTATCAAAAGGGTGTTTTGGAAGCATTTATTTAGAAAATTATAAGCATTTCAGACAAATGGAGAAGCTCATAAGAAGTAAATGTGTCTCTTAGGTTTTTACTAAAACACTGTACAAATACATTACTGAAAAGTCTTTTTTAAACAAGGTTAACTGAATGAACAGTGCTGTAGACATGTAACTGTGCATATGCATACATGCATGTTCCATGACCTTCATCACAATGAATGCGTTTCTAATCCCAGATGAGATATGGTTTCTTTTGACTTTTATGTCCTCTAGGCACTGTGCTCCAGAGGATTGGAGCTTTGTGATACTGTCTCATCTGCCTTTGATCTGATTGTTGTGTCCCTTTTAGCAACTGAACTCAGAGCAGAGGTCACTGGTCCTTTGTGAAACACTTATTGAGACTGTGTATGGAGAGCGGGGACAAGTTCTGAAGTCGAAGGAGAGGAAGGTCTTCCTTTTTGATGATGTGCTCATCTGTGCCAACATAAATGTCAAGTAAGTCCCTGTTGTTGAGCATATTGAATAAATCATTCATTCAGAAATAGTTTGCTAATGTGAAGCTAATGTCTAGATATTGCATAGAATTAGATGTACTTTTTTTTTTTTTTTAAAGTTGAGCTTAGGAGAGTACACATTTTGGAGAAATACATATTTGATTAAAAAGGGCTCCTATGTGATGCCTGAGGTTTTGCAAAGATAATTTGGCAAACTACACAGTAAAGAGAAAAGACTGCAAGGGCTTTTGAACACTATCTGAAGTTGCAGAAGCTTTATCAGCATTAAACAAATGGTAGAATCCCTAACAACAGCTTGAGGAGTCCCAGATTACTGACATAAAACGTTTTTGGTTTATTTCCAATTTATCTTCCTTGTCAGCACCATTGATCATATCTCTCTCTTCCTGTCTCTTACCCAAGTAGTAAACAAGGAAAGTTTTTTTATTTATTTTTTTATTTTAGCGAAGTCCCTGTCAAGGATGTTACTTGAAGCCATCTTGTGCAGCCCTCAAAGCATATTATTATTTTATGTTTCATTTCAACATCAGTATGCAGAGGCTTACAAGGTATACTCTTTAGGAACTTCACAAAAATGATAGCAATGTTAATTCTCATCCAGAGTAAATAACAAATAACAATGAGTTCCACCAAAAGTACTATTTAAAAAAAAACAATAAGTGATAATATAAGGATGTTTATATTCACTGTGTAATTCTGTATATCAAAATATTTTTCCTGCAATCTGATAAGTCAAAGAATAAATATAATGACATGATAATGATAGAATCAGATATTTAATATCACCTTCTTCAAAGTCAGATGGTTAGTATTTGTTTGACTTGCTTTTAAGCAGCACTTAAATTGTTTGCATATTCTTCCCCAAGCTTCTAACAGTTTGTTGGAATTCAGCCCCTTTCTTCTTAACAGATCTGCCATAAACATTTTTTATGAAAATGAGATAGTCACTCCAAAGCATTGACCTTAAGTTATTTCATAATTAATCTGGCAGTATGCATAGAACCGTTCATTTGAAAGACCCATTTGTGACTAGGTTTTAACCTACTTGCTGATTTCTTTGGTATTTACACATAATGTTCTTCCCTTATGATGAATGCCATTCTGTGCAGTACATCTGACTCAAAGTAAAAAACATCCACACACCACAATGTTGCCTCCTTTGGACTTCACAATCAAGTTGGTGTTCTTGGCCTTACAAACTTCCTCATTTATTGTGTAATGATTTTCAAAATGACTATATACTTCAATATTAGTTTCGTCCATCCAGACGACATGTATCCAAAATAAAAGATTGTTTTACCCTGTGCACATTTGCAAACTTTTATCTGAATTTTCATGGTATTTTTCGAGTAAAAGCTTCTACTGTGCTAAGTGGCCTTTGTTAGTGAAGGGCTCATATCACATTGGATAATGACACTGTCCTTTCAGTTTTAGCCCTTTTTCACAAACCCTTTTTCTTTTGTTGAGGGGATGACATTCAGATTTCAAACCAGAAGCATTTTATCTCTGGGCCACAGGTGTGCCTCAGTTCAAATCAAATGTTGTGAATTAACCTATTAGAAGCTTGCAAAACCATCACATGAAAACTCAAAAATCCTAACCGACCAAAACAAGAAATTTTTTGTATTTTTTTGTATTTTATATCAGAAAAAAGAGAAAACAATCTTTTTTATTTATTTTAACCAGTGTGTGTAAATTTCTGGTATCAATTGTGTATAAATCACTTTTTTATTTCTGCTTATCTGAATATCCTAGTGGTCATTCTGGTAGTTGCCTCACTTTGTTTTAAAATTTCCTGGCTGTTTAAACAAATGTTGTAATTATTTCCTACAGAGGACCTCCGGATATTAGCAGCCTCGTCCCTGTTGGTCCCAAGTACACCATGAAGTGGAGCGCCCCCCTTCAGCATGTGCAAGTAGTAGAGGTTGGCCAGGAAAACTCTCAAAGCAAAGACACCTTGTTTCAGCAGAGTGGGACTAAGAGGCCAAGTGGGGCCTGCAATTCAGGTAAAAACAAATATGTGAACTTGTGCCGCTGCAATATTTCCCTATGCTTCACCCTCTGGTTAATCTCATCACTATAAACTGACTGTTAGTCTCAGCCTCTTTCTCTGAGTCAGCAAGGCTAATCTGTTCCTGTTCTCAAGTGGAGAGAGGAGATGGAGGGGTGGAGATGCAGTCATGCTGCTTGTCACTCTGATTGAGGATGTGTTTGTGAGGGGGATAGTGATGATGGTCACTTGTTCCTGTGTGCCTGCGGTGTTTTATCTTGGAGAGTGATGCTGGCATAGGGAGCCCCAAGCTGCATCATCCTCACGGTCTCATTTCAGTCTCTGATAGACCACAAACATGTCTGGAGAGGAGTCATCAATCCGTCGAGATTATTCCTTGCCTTTCCAGGACCAATTAGAGAGCCGGTAGCGGCAGATAGGAATCTGTGGTTGAAACAGTAGTTCTTCCACCACCTCTCACAATACTCTGGTGTGTACCGAGCTTGACGAGATCCTTGATAAATGTGCCATGGGAAAAGGAAGATACAAAGCCTTATCGGGATGTAATGCAGCACACTTTGTAAAGTTGCTGCTCCATGACTTAAATATTAATGGTGCCTTCTTCAGTGCTCCTTGTGTCACGCTCAGTAAGCACCTACTCTTTTGAGAGCTGGTTTATATTCTCTCTGGATTTAGTTTTTTTCGTCTTTTGTTCAGGTAGTTTATACTCATATCCTCACAGCTTTGCTGCAAGGTTTTGGGATCATTTAGGATTAGCTCTCAGTACAGCCTTCTGCAAGTTTCTCTAACTAAAATATTGGATGGTGTTTGAATCCTTCTATTTTCCTTTTTTCTTTTTGTTTTTACCCTTTTGGGGTAGTGTCTGTCCCAAAGCCAGTTGCACCAGTTGCCAAATTTTCAATTGGATTTGCAATACCATGTATTTACATATCATGTGATGTAATTCAGCATAGTGACTTGTTGACATGTCCTACCCCCTTAGCGTAACTTAATCATGGAAGGTGAAAATCATCTTTCACCTTCCATCCCACAGACATTTCTTTAGAGAAAAAAACCCCCAAAAACTAGACTGCAGGTGGGTTTGTCTTTTTCCCTCAAACCTTCCATCATTCTGTGTCTTTATTCTGCTGTTGGGCTTCTTGTCTGTATCCCCCAACACATGGAGAGCCAAACAATGTTAATGTGTTTTCCCTGAAAGCCAGTTGTTCCAGGTGTTTATTCTCTTACACTGACTTACCCCCTTTCACACTCTTTTATTCCTGCTTCCCGTATGACCCCCTGTCAGAAATGCTGTTTTTTTTTCCGTCTGTGGTGTAGCAGAGGGTTTGGCTGGAGATCAGACAAGGTTTTTGACATAAGCATTGAAGCTGCTTTGTCTTTAAAGCCACTAGCTAGCATCACTGGCACAGTCAATGAGTGTGAGGACCGACCCCTCTGGGCTCAGGCCTTCTACACCAGTGAATTATGTGCCTTGTGGCCAGCGAGGATAGTCATGTCTTAGTGTATAAACCATATCCTGCCTCACCAACTGGATTATGTTGGATTACAACTCAGCACATTCACCTCTTGGGCTGTAGCCAAAAGCAGGCCCGGGAAGACCAGGGGAACCTGCACAAAGGTCCAGGCAATCCCTTTGAAGAAGACAATGCTCTGACATTGTTCTTTCAGCACACAGCACTACCCCTTTATATTCAGATGTCTCACCTATTGATTTGCTTGCGCAGATGACAGATGTCACTGTGTGCCAGTGTCAAAGATCCTATTAAACCCCCAAAGCTACAATGGCACTCTTTAGATGAATAACACCAGCCCACCCTTCCCCATTTCCCTCTCCCATAGTCTCTCTTATGGCTCTGCTCTCACTCCATTTATGCACGCGAATAGCAAAACAGCTGCAGGTCCCCTCGGATGAGCACGCCTCACTAAACTCGCCGACCTACTCGCCTCTCTTGCTACTTTATTATGTGGCAGCAGAGACAGGGCAAGGGCTGCTTTGGAGCAAAATCTACCTGCAGAATTTAATTAGGCAACTCTCACAGAGCTTGCTGCCGGAGAAATGTGGGCCAGGGGAGCTGGGACGGGGGACGGCAGACAGGAGGAGACGTGGGTATTGATTCCTGGTACTGGGAGAGAAAGACTTTGAAGCCTGTGGACCTCAAATCGATGCTGAATTTTGCGTCTAATGAGACACCTGCATTCTCTTTGGCTAGCAAAGGGCATCATAGCCCCAAATAACAGTTTCTCCATCTAATTTTTTTCTTTAC
The DNA here is from genome assembly GCF_002775205.1 of Xiphophorus maculatus. Classification (NCBI taxonomy): domain Eukaryota; kingdom Metazoa; phylum Chordata; class Actinopteri; order Cyprinodontiformes; family Poeciliidae; genus Xiphophorus; species Xiphophorus maculatus. Next base: position 10,043,285 of record NC_036462.1, on the reverse strand, counting down.
TCATAAATTCACTTTCTGTAGTTCAACAAATAATGGTGATCGATTCTTCTATGCACTAAAACTCTTTTATTAGTGCCCACTAGACTTTGAACCAAAGCAACTTCACCTCCTGCACCTGTATTTGTTCTGTCAGACAATGCCTTCCTTTTCCTGTTGTTGGAACAATTTGACCTTGAGCTTTTACTTTTTAATCTACATGCAGAGAAAAATTGGAGACTGGTAAAAATGGTCTTGTAGGATCTAATCTTACAAATTAATAAAAATTCAAATACAACTGAATGGATAAGTGAAATGTCCATCCATGTCCATGGTATAATAATGGTATTATTATACCATTATTAATGGTATAATAATGATATTTCTGTCTTTTTCTTAAGAAGATAAACAGATATTGGTGAAAATTATATAAAATTTTCAGTGGCATGAATAACTTAATTCTTCATTGCATATCAGAGCTTCTGCCTCACAGAGCTCTTCCCCCATGCCTCTAGCAGTGCAGCTCCTTCAGACTAAGGGCAGCAGTAATTAGGAAACACCTGGTGGAACTGTGCATTTGCTGAGCTTATCATACAAACTACTTCTCAACGCTACTTTACAACGCTACTAAGAACGGTTGTAAACGGCATAATGGACAAACATTGTTTGTGATGATGTGCTAAAGGTGGAGTGTCTGAAAGAATATTAGCTTCTTAAAGAGACAGGAGCCAATTTCAAGACGTAAAAGTGGAAAGTCAAATTTCCTTTGAATTATGTTTAGATATGCAGCATTTTTGCAATAACTAACAGTAAGTTAGCCACTTGACTGTGCTATAAATTGGCACTATGTGCCTGGAAAATACACAGTGCCTCTCCTTTAAAAAATAAATGTACACATTTCTTTATTCAAAGGGATTCATTTTAAATGCAGACAATATTTGACAAGTAATTTCTAATCATATTTTTTTTCTCCATATTTTAAACTAATGAAACTGTGACCAGAAACGGATAATGTATTTCTACCTTTTAGAGTGCCAACACAATAGTTTTTAAGTGATGTGACAGGGTGCGTCCCCTAAGTTGTGCCTCAATGTGAATTATCATTTTTTTCAATCCCTTTTGAACTATTCTCCAGTCCCTACAAAAATAGCACATTTTGATAAATGATTAATCCCCTTTCTCTGTAATCAGAGGCAAAGCCTTCATCTGTAATCACAACATTCAAATGATTAATATAATTGCTAACAAGTATTCTGCATGTCAGCACAACGTAGAAAACAGCAAAAATTTTGACCACTCTTTATATTCAGTGGCTTTACTCATAAAAGAGCATTAAATGCAAACTGACATACATGCTCTAATTTGGTGTCTGTGCCCTATTGTAATAGTAACATGACAGCTGCTCAAGGCAAGTATATTTAACAAAAACTAGTAAATACTGGAACTTAAAAGAACAAGTTAACTAACAATTTGGAGTAGAATAGCTTTGTAAAATACTGGTATACTTGATTAGACAAATGACTATTAGTGCAAATCAATTGATATCAAACTTGAAACATGTAATGTAAATGAACTCTACAGCATAAGAATAACAGCATTTACCTGTTTGTGAGTTGAAGTAGTTATTGGCTCAATAAAACTGACTAAATAGTTGCATTTTATCGCTGTGTACTGAGACTGTGACTCTCAGCATATGCTGCATTATGCAATCTAATGCTTATATCCAAACTCTGTGGTGCCCATCTCCCAGGAAAAGCTCTCTTGGGCCCTCCACGGTTGTACCAGGAGCTGCAGGAACTTCAACATGACCTTTCAGTTGTGGAAGAGGTTACTCTGCTTGTGGGCACACTACAGGGGATATACCAGGTACGTCTTGAACTTACATGTTGCAGTTAATCTCAAAACATATAAAGACCCCCCCCCAAAAAAGAAAGCCAAATGGCAAAGTCTCAGATGTGCTGCGTTTTTTCCTTTAGCTGAAACTGTTCAGATCACCAAAACATAGTCTGTTCTGTTCACATGCATCACATCACTGCACAGGCTAGGTTGTTCCAGAATGTGTATGCTACTATTTTTGATCTTTGAGAAAAACACTCACAGAAAGACTTATGCTGAAGAATTAATTTAACCTATGCCAAGAGTGCTTTTAGCATCACAAGTTGTTTGTGATCAAGTTATCAAAAGATGGTAAATTAAAATGTTTGACTCATAGAAATACAATTTACCAGCAGAAGCTAGCCTCATAAAACCTTTGAAACCTCTCAAAACTAGAAGAGGAATAACAGAGAACGCGTTAAGATGCTTAAACAGTTAAAGGTGGAACATCCAAGAGGTAAGAACTCTACAAAGAGAGGGACACATTTTTCAGCTTTTTCGCCTGGAAAAAAAAAGATTTTTAAGATGTTATTAAAATAAAACTCCTTTTTCAAATTATTAATTTGCAGAAGCACGTGATCTACCATCTTTCTCCCCTAGAATAGTGCCATAAGGGTGGGAATGAGATGTTCTCACTGATACAAAAGAGCCCGTCGACACCCTCCAGTACTGTACAAATCAGTAGCCTTCCTTATAATTTTCTGGTATCACATTTATGGCACTACATGCTACATACAGTAACACAACCAGGGAGGTAGACTCCAGTAATCACCCGAGTTTCACTGGCTAATGGTTGCACCTTTGCTTCTCCGGGCTTAATGAGCACAATGTCCTCAGGAGGAGGGATGCTGGTCTGGCACTTAATGGCTGGTATTCCTTTCCACCTAGTTATATTACTGTCTGTTGAAAAAAATAAAGTAGACAAAATACTTCTACACAGCTCATTTGCTGCAGAAAATTGATTTCATTCTGTTTGACTAGAGGGTCCAGGCTTTACTATAAAATGGATGTCAGAACTGAAATAAATTCAGAGTTATATTTGAGTGAATGAACAAGATTGCACAGTTTATTAACTGAAGAAAATTGGTTCAAATAATGCACTGCAGGTTTTGTAAAAAAAAAAAAAAAAAAAACATACCTTAGGAATGTGAGCTTCTATAGGATGCACCTTTGGTTTTCATGTGCATGACTTGTGCTGTGTGCTTGATGACCCGTGCATGCCTTAGTTTAGAATCAGCCAGTTTTAAATGTGTGTGTCTCTCTTTCAAAGAACCTAAACACCACCGTGTCCCAGGACTGGTGTCTGGCTCTGCAGAGGCTTATCCGCATCAAAGAAGAACAAATCCAGTGTGCTAACAAGTGTCGCTTACGCCTGCAGGTGCCTGGCAGGCCAGACAAGTGAGTAGAATTTCACATAAGGTAAAGCACTAATTGAAACGTGCAGCTAATGGCATGCTTGGGAATAAGAAAATATGACAATAAAATGTGAGACAACACAAAATAGTGTCCCCGTTGTGGTAGCTTACTAAAAGGTTTAAAATTTTTAGATTATTTTAATGGCAATTATACCAGACTAATAAAGGAATAGTCCAGGTTTATTTTATTTCAGATAATACATCAAAATTACACAAGAAAACATTATGATAATGAATAGTGAAAATAAGAATCTGTGTTTGTCTAGAACAGATTTAAAATAGAATTTCATGGAATATAAAATATAATATAGTTTAATAATTTTTTAATATGTGTTACCACACGTCTAGTACAACAAAGGCACAAAAAAGTATATGTTTTCAGGACAATCTTTGAGGTTTGTCTGTGAAACACAGATCTTAAGTTAGATATGATATTTATTTTGATAAATACAAAATTTCACTGTTATTCTTTAAATATTTGTTCCTTTTCTGTGTGTTGTTTCTGTGAATGACATAGGTTGGAGGCCAATTCAGATAAACAAGTATTCTTAAAAAGCGTTTCAGCAAGTTTTTTTTGTATTTCAAGTAATCTCAACTACTTCACTCAATCCATAACTATGTTGACACTGACTTATTGCAGTACAAACATTATTGGAATTGTATGTGATGGCCCATCACAAAGTAGTACAAAAATACAGGAATTAGGCCAGATGAAGTCAAAATTCCACTTTTTGACCTACATACACCTGCAAATCACCCTTCATCGTAACCACCATCTTCATTGTGAAATATGGTGACAACACTATGCAGCCTTTTTGGAGGGTGGTCATAGAAGATGGGAAAATGGTCCTACTAATTTAGAACATAACTTTAAAAATAATTACAAATTTTATTTAAAAGTGCCTTTCATAACAGTCAATGATAGTTTCCAAGAAAGTAAAAACAACAAACATTAAGAGACATGCAGCAGTGTATCAAAAGAAGTTGGCAACCCGTTAGAGCCTGCAAAAGACTAAGACGGAAGTTAAACTTCCAGATGGGACAACAGTCATAAACATACAGTCAGACTAACACTGTCCATCCATCCATCCATTAATCCGTCCAGTATTCAACACTCTTTTTCCTTGTGGGATTACCAGGGGTGCTGATGCCTATCTCCAGTGGTCAACGGGAGAGATACCAGGTCTTTCTCCAGATCATTAGTTTTTTTGGGGGTGGGGGGTTGTAACCTAATATGAAACTTAAATTCTTCTTTAATTGTAGTCTCTTTATTGGTGATTATTTTAAAATGAATGAATAAAATATGAAGTAGAACAGAAAAATAGTGTGTCTGCATATTTTAGAATTGGACGTTTAACTATTAAAGAGAGAAAAAACATTGCTTAATTTTTCTTATCTTTCTGGGTTCAGAAGGACAACTTGTGTCAAACCATTTTCTCATTTTCCATTAAAGGAACTGAGGTGACATATGGTATCTCCTATTACTGAGGATCATTGGGCAATTGGAATACCTTTGCATTTCTGCAAATTAAATATGAGAACAGTTTGCTCTGCCTTGGGGGGATAATTGCTTAACTAGAGTATATTTTTTTTAATTCTGTGCATGAATAAATAAAAAAAATGTCACAAAATGTTCTGTTTGTATAATTTATTGGATTCATTCTGCTTCACTTGAACTTTTTGCATAGCTTGGACTACCTACAATTCATGATAAAAATCTATGCTACATTATTTTTCTGTTTAGGGACTGGTCTCTCAGTCTCAGGGTTTCCCAGTTTAAGTTTACACTTTAAAATGTGTGAGGGAGTTTATATAGCCACTTATAAAGAAAGAGTTCATAAGGGCTTTACTGTCTGCTTCTTTGGAAGATTGAGGCTTAGATGGTCAAAGAATCAAAAGCTCTGTTGAGGGATATCCATGGTTTACTTTTAAGTTAGTTAAATTGTGGTTTGTGACTGAATCAGTAATTTGATTATATACTTTAGTTTCAATCTCAGTTTACTGTGAACTGGAATATTGTGACCTGTGCAGTGATTGATCCAACCATACAGATCCAGACATAGTAAAATGCTAAATGCCGAAGGGAACGTAAACCAACACGTTTCTATTTTATTCACTTTGCACTGTTTTGTAATATACTGCTGTATTTTACAGAACAGTGTTTCTGTCATTTAGCATTTAACCTCTCCTTGTGTTCTTTTTTACAGTCTCTGCACTTTTGTGGAAAAGTAATTTTTTTAATCCTCTATGAAATGTAGTTTTCTCAAAGCCTCAACCTTCATGAAAGCTCTATAATTAACCAAAATGAAATGAAGTAAAAGCAGAAATACCTTGTGGATGGAAAGCTTCTGTGCACAGCAACAATGGCAAATGTACAACATTTTTCCCTTTGACCTTGTCATTATCTCCGATTCAACCACACAGTCACTCTGACTTTAGAATTTAAATGTTGGAGGTAGGGAGGATCATGGGTTTAATCAGAGAAGCAGTATTTGTTTATCTCAGTTTCACATGTGCAATCAAACAGACTCTTGGAGTGGCTTCGCTGTCATACATGAAGTTTAAAATATGGAGGTGAATTTATGTGGGTGGCATGATTACTGAAGGACTGAACACCTACTTAGAGAACAACAAAGATGGCAAAAAGAGTGTATGAGTAGCTTAGAGTGTTACACAGGAGCTGCTGGGAATAGCAAATAATGGCAGATTATAATGGATCCAATTTTGTGGCTTCTGTTGGGAATTGGATAAGAAACAAGCAGGGGGGGACAGAAAGAGAAAGATTGTGATAAAGAAGCTGGAGCCCTGCAGAGACAGAATAAGCAGAACGAGGAGAGGAAGAAAGAGAGTGAAAGTGATGAGCGACCCCCTCCATGAAAGACTTGGCTTGGTGCCGGCAGGGCAGTGGCAGTCAAAGTAGAGGGCCTAATGCTTCAGAGCCAGAGAGAATCAAACTGTGCCAAGCCAAGTTAAAGTGACAGCTTGAGCAGAGTAGCAGCTCAGATCAGTTCTCCCACATCTCCCAGCTTCCTCATCGGCTGTCACCCCAGGCCTGCAGGGCCAATCTGCTTACTCAGATGTTTGGTGGAGCCAGATGTCATGCTTACAACAGAGCCCCCAAATTCCCCTTAAAGAGGTAACCTATTTGCTGAACTCTTGCGATAATGCTATCAGAAACTGCACTGACAAAGAGATTTTCTACCTCATGCATAGGTGCCTTCTCTATATTTGTCTTTAAGATTTAGATGATGTAGACCAGGGTTTCTCAATTCCGGTCCTCAGGGTCCACTGCCCTGCATGTTTTAGACACGTCTCTGCTCCGGTACACCTGATTCAAATGATTGCACCAGCTCCTGCATGTCACCAAGTGCTGCAGAAGCCTGTTAATCACCCACTTATTCAAGTTGGGTTCAGTAGAAGGGGAACACCTAAAACATGCAGGGAATTGAAAACACTAATGTAGACCAAGACTTGGGCTTAAATCATGCAAGGAAATGGTCCTGGGATTTGGGGAGCAAGAGAGATGGATATCCTGAAGGCAAAAAGGGTAAAATTTTGGTTGTGTGATAGCAATCTAAATGAGGTTGGGCCTCGGTGTTGGACGGTTGGACCACCATGAGCCTAGGGGCACAGGGTGACAGGTGGCACAGCGGGTGCTCAAATCATTTTGACACTACCCAGGGTGCAATAGTGGCAGATTGCAGGGAACAGTACTGGCCAGACTCTGTCTGCTGAGATTCTTCCACAAACACAAATGCATCAACACATTCATAAACATGTTTATGGAAAAGTTTGATTTTTTTTTTCTCTTCCTGCTTCCTTTTGCTACTAATTTGACAATCAGCTTTGTGCAACATTACTTCCAACATCTGTGTTTGCGAGTTACACATCTTCACACAAGCTTCCTGGTGACAAATGCAAATGCACTTAAGCAAGCATATGTTTCAATAAAAGTAGCACACATTAAGAAACATGCATCCACACGCATTTGGTGTTGAGCCTTTTCTCTGCTGGTGATAGAGTGGTACCGCAGCAGGGACCCCCTGTACTGAGTTGGTCCCCTCCTGTCTGCCCAGGAGCGAGTCTCTGCAGTCAGGCAGCACATCACAGCCTCCACACTGCAAACAGACGAGTACGTGGAGAGAATCCTGACTGCTGCCTCAAAGGCACCCTCCTACGTGTGACAGCAGTTCATTAACATCCACTTTAGGTGCATATGCAGGAGCAACCAAAGGCCTCGATATGGGGACCATGCTGTGGCATGCAGCAGATATAGAGTTCAAATTTTATAGTTAAACTAAATGTGTTTGTTGATTTTCTTTTTTCTTTGCCAACCATCTCCAAGCACAGACTGTTCATAAGGGGACCTATCATTTTTGCTTAAAAAGAGTCTATTATTTGCAGATGACTTACCATTGCAAGGGCAACAAGTCGGTTCATACTTAAAAGATTGACACTTACTGAAGTCATCCTTACTGCCTGACTCATCCAGATAGACAAGTCTCGCTCTGACTCCTTACAAACCATTTGTATACCAGTTGTTTGTTGAGTCTACGGAAAATACATCTGTTGATGTAGCATTTGTGAGGCAAAAACAGTTATGATACATAAACAACTGATTGATTTACCTTCTTAACTTAAACTTAACTTAAAACTTTTGTTTTTTGGATTCAATGTAGAGTATTTAATTATGCTTTATAATAATTGTAAAAAAATAAAGGTAACTACTTCACGGATTTCGCCTATCACGGGTTCTTTTCGAAACGCAACCCCCACGGAAAACGAGGGTTCACTGTATATCCATCTGCTTTTCTATCCATTTTGTTTTTTCCTGTAACTAGTCTATTCAGCTCTCAATCACTGACAAACATTCAGATTTGTGTGAAAGAGTATAAAGATATTGCATTTACCAGTTACAGATTTAAAATAAAATCTCATGTAATATAAAATATAATATAGTTTAATAGTTACATCAGTTACAGTTAAATTGCTTTGTCTTGATAAGAGCTGTAGAACTGTCAAAACTGCACAAAGATTATACTCAGATAGAAAACTATGGATAATAGAGTTCTTCCGTACTTTAATTGCTATTTTGAGAAAGTTTGCTTTGAACTCTAACTGTACAAACAGTATGCATTTTCACAGCAGAACATGGTTGATTCTGACTCCATTGAATGTGTGATGCTTATGAATAGATTTTATTTGAAGTAGGACGCATCAACGTTTACTAGTTGCAAAAAGAGTAGGTACAAAATACTTTATAATATTGTGTTGTCTTTATAAATATAAACACAAGCAAAATTAATTTAGTTTGAGTAAAAATCTAAATTGAGTTACTTTAGTTGTAGTTTTACATTACCTGCAATAGTGTGTAGTAAACACATGAAATGCATCCTATTGTCAGAACATTATTAGATAGAATAATAAACTAAAGATTCTGCAAACTAAAGATTACAGAATCTTTAGTTTTTATATGAAACGAAGGACCATATAGCAATACAGAAGCTGTGTTCTTGGACGTTTCAGCCAATCAGAAAATGTTTAATAAATTGTACCAAATTGTGCCTATGTTGCAATGCGGTTCATAAAATAGCAGGCTATTTTTATAAGCGGGGTTGTAGTTAAAATCATTTTGGTTGTGCTTGTTTTATTGTGACAAAAAAAAAAATAAGCGATGTTCTTTGACAGCAGACAAATTTGAGTGTTTGTTTGTAGCCATGCAGAGATGGGAACAGATGCTCAGAGAATCTGTTTTGCAGGGGTATCAGGATTTGTGGAGTTATTTTAGAACTGATGCTTGCTCCAATCACTCATGTTGGTTGTGTTGTAAAAGAGTGTGATTAGCAAATTGGAAAGATGAGTATACACACAGAGAGACATTTGGTGGACACTGGTGGGGACAAAATGTTTTGTTTTTCAGTAGTCAGGGTCTTGGTCTTGATAAGCTATCTAACCTGCTTATGTTAATGGAATCCTGTGAAGTTCTACACATTAATAATGTACTCAGTCTTCCCAGGTCACCTGGCTGCTACCTTTTTTTTACGTCCGTTGTGTAATTTATTCAATTGACCTTTGCCTCTGATTATAAGCAACCCAAGCATGTTGTTTTAATTGCATCAATCACCAGACACCTTTATGTTTCCTTTGTTATGATAGGCTGATCTTAAATAGGTTCAAAGCATGGAGCCTACTGTCACTGTAATCATATCTTCGCTGACTTAGTGCAGAGCAGACTAGTATGACAACAGTAAAAAAAAAACAAAAAAAACTATTTTCCCTATTCAGGTATTGGCCTATGTACCATACACATTTAATTTGGCTTACTCTTATAATGTTTTATCCTGACTCAGTTTTAAAATGTTCACCTCCATGAAGTTGATCAAATTATGCATTTTATTATGCATGTGGTGGTGTTGTGTATTGTGGATGGTGTTTAGAGCCAATTCCAATGGAGCAAGATGCGCTAACTAGAGTTCAGACCGTTAAAACTTCATTCCAGAGAGTGTTTTAATCACAAATAGTTTTGTAACATTGAAATGGTCTCTGTTTTATGGGTATATTTTACTTTTCTTTTATGCCAATAAGCCACTATGGAGTAAAATATCCCTAAAATGTTCTAAATGTCTTGTTTTCTTAATGCTAACTGGAGCTAAGCTAAACTTGGCTAAATGCTAAAGCATTGAAAACATAACTATTTTCTGCTGATGTAGTCAACCGCAGCGATCCTTGTTGCTCATAAACAATATTGCTATTTACAGTGTTTTTGACTAAGATTGTTAAAACAGCTAAATATTAGAGCCTGGGTGTTAATTTTGCTACTCCAAATGAATAAATTTATCAGTGTGGTAATTTAAAGTTCATGAATCAAATCTTAAAGACTGTTGGTTTCACCCTCCCGTACATAATAATACACAATTGGCTATTAGTTTTTGCATGGAGGGAATCTTCCTACAATAGTGACTCCTAGGCAATACAGATTTCACATTTCAGCACCAAGGAGAGTGCCTGTCACTGGGTCAGTGGGAGCTACAGCTATCTTTGAGCCAGTGTGTGTTTGTAATCCTGAATCTGATGCATCAAGCCCAAATCATCCCACAATGTTTTGTATGGTTTGAAAAAAATATCTCAGCTTGAACTGAAACAGTGTTAGTCTGAGTGCAATTTACACATAACGAACAGAGGAGTGAATAATTGCATAAAGGTAATTGTCAAAGGTGTTCACATTTAATACCAATCAGGGCTAATCAAGGCAAAAAAGGAACACTTAGTCAAACATGTAGATGTGATTGCCTATCAAACTGAAGAAAATATCTGCAGCTAATCACAGTAAACAAAAAATTACTTATTATTCATTCAAATATAAATATGTAATTGCCCTCTTCCAAAAACAAGAAGGGGATGTTTGACTTTGTGCATGTGGATCGCAGAAGTTCACTCTTTAAATTAAACAGAAGACAGAGTTCATCAAAAATATATTGCATAGCAAAATAAAATAAAAACAATCACAATAGCTGTGTATGAGGCCAAAGCTTGATCTAGTATTTCCTGGTATACAGCTCAAAGCATAAACCAGCTAATCAAAAGTTTACTGTTTGTGGATTATTTTCATTACTTTGTAAGGCTCTTTCCACAACATCTGTAACATCCTACAAAATAAGACATAATGCATAATGGGCATATTAAACACATTCTGTTTTCTACTTCTTTGTCATTCTATAAAAGCTTTTTTCTTTTTTGGGGGTGGTAAATGTAGAATTTGATTCCACTAGCCTCCACCCCGCATCCTCCAATCCTCTTTGTTTGTCCAGGGACAGCTTGATAATTTTTTTCTTCTTTTTTTTTCTTTTCACATTCCTACATGTTGACGCAATCACATTGGAGGCAAACAACAATAGGTTCCCACTGTGGTTACACATTGTCTTTACTCAGCACCATTCCAACGATTTTTGATGGTACTGGCTTGGTACTCAAATTCAATACCTGAAATTTATTTTTCAGTCACAATTCTGTTTCTCTTCTGGTAGCATTTGATCAATGTTATATCTTTATTAATTGTTTTAATGCTACATTAATTATGAAAATGGAAATAAAGTGCTGTAAATATTTAAATAATTCTTGGGTGTTGCTATGTAAAAATTGTGGTCTTTAACTTTTGTCAAAAAATGTAAAACCTTACCATTTAAGTACAAACATATGCATGACATAATCTAAAATACCATCCTTTTGTAGAACTAATGTACCCAAAATCACATACGCTTTAAAACCCAAAGGTTTAAAGAAGATGATTTTTAACTCAATTGTATATCTTAAGTCAGGGATGGTCGTTGCCATTGGAATGATTTTGTATGGCCCTTGACCACAACTCAAGAATGGGATAAATTGTATTTAGGTATAGATATTTAGTTTATGGGGTCAAAATAATATATTTTTTTACAATATTAATAAAATAATAATCATAATCAAAATGTTGTGCTCCTTCAAGCTATGATGACTTTTATCTTGTCATTGTGGCTTCCTTACCCAAAATCGTCATAGATCCCTGTCTTAAGTGCTTGGCTTTTTTGACCTCGTCCAAAGATGTACCATTTGTTTTCTTCACTCTTCAAATATATTTCCTGTAGATTGCTTCATTTTTATTCTTAACTAGTTTTTATTATAAATATAGACACCATGGGAAGGATATTATTCTCACCTAAATTTATTCCAGAGAGTTTTGCCTTATACACTTTCTGTATGCTTGTGAGATTTGTAAGGGTCATGGGAAAATCCTTCTCCCCAGTCCTAAGTTAAGCTTCTGGTGCCAGGGAGTATTTCTTAGAATAATGATCATCTTACACTGGCATGGACAAGGTAAATGCCAGCGATGTTGGGAGATGGTCATTATTACCTTAATCAGGAAGATACAGTAACTTCACCAATATAGCCACCAATTAGAGTTCCTTTGAAATGATTTTCTTAGATGCTATTTTTCAATTGAAAATATATTTTTGTTGTTCTATATATTGCTTTGTTAGCGTGTAATCAGCCAACAAGCTTAACTTGTAAGGGTCTGTTTATTGTGTTGGTTGAAGCTTATCTGGCTGTTACAGGACAGCGACAACATTGAATTGTTTTTAATAATACACTGAAATTATTTTCTTAGATTAATTTTACCTTTTCCCAATACCTTTTCAAGCATGCAGTTACAGACAGTTGGGATATAAAACATATTCAGGTTAAAAAAAGCTAATTAATACAACAAATTCATGATTTGTTTTTTCATGTTTATTATTTAAAGCCAAAGTTATCATAATAGATCCAATTAGTTACTTTCAAATACTGTTTTATTGTATTCCCAATCATGGAGATGAACCCCAAAATAACAGTGCTTTAATATTAATATTGTATTAATTTCTGCAGCCTTTTAGAATTAATTCAGATGGAGCCTTGCCCTCTAAATATAATGGTACAGGCTTTTTTGTCTGTCTGAAAATTGATAAACCTTTGTAAATAACAAAAACAAAATACTTTGTCTTTTTACTGCATGCAAGGATTTTGGTCAGACATACTACAGTGAGTCAAGGCTAACAAAATGGTGACCGAGGTTGCAGCAGTTTTAGCATTTTACAAATTTAGAAATAAATGTAGTGTCCTTTAAGTTTTTTCAACTGCAAATCCGAGTTTCTATCCGACACACTGGGTTTCAGGAGGATGAAGGGGAAGTGCCACTAACACTCACATCTGCATTTGTCCCGTTCTTGTGCATTACTATGATAGCTGACCTGCCCCCTTAAATCACTGGGTCATCTTCTCCCTTTGCTACTCACTTTGCTCTGCTTTCTCTCAGTCCTATTCCCCTTCTGACTCTCCTTACACTCCTAGGTCTCCTGGTGTCCTCTCTGCCGGCACGCGTGAGCTCGTTCTCTATTCTGGCCGCGCAGCACACCTGCACTGCGGTTGTCAGTCACTGGGCAGTGGAGAGAAATGGAAACTGCTCTCAGTTTAGCATGTTTGATGTTGTGTGTGCATGAAGTACTACCTAAAGAATCAAGATAAGTGAAAAGCATAAAGCTTTTCACACCTTGTCTCGCCCTCTTTCTTTGGCAAATTGCACATGCTATGTTTAAGAATGAGTAACTGAGTAACACCTCAGTGAGAAAATGCAACTTTTTCAACATGTCAGATATGTCTTTGCTTTGTTCCCATTTTGCATATGTCCCTCTCCTTCTCGCTATATGCATTTTTAAAATAGTTTGGACAAAGCACTACTAGGTATGGCAGAAATCGAATTTCTGATTTCTTTCACTTCTCTACTCAATTACCTCCTAATAATGCTTAAGAGTGAAATTGGCTTCCTAGTGTGTGTCTGTCCCTGCATCCACCTTTTTCACACACTCGCTTCCTCCTTTTCTTTTCTTCCCCTTCTAATAACAGCAGAATTGGTGTAGAATTCACAGGTAGCTGGGAAAAGGCTATTTCTTTTGATAGCTGCTCAATTCTTTAAAAAAGACAGCACAACCTCGATCAGGGAAACTACTTCTAGTTATGAGAAAGCTGGATAAATCTAGACAAGACACGCTCTTCTGAATCACTAGACATAGAGTACTTTCTAATTTGGGGGTTGTAATGCTAATCTCCTTTTAGACTTAAAGTAGAATCTTATTTTAGGTCAGCAGAAATGGGGGGAAGAAAAAAAAATAGACAAAGACAACACAATGACTTCCAAGCTAAAAAAAATGGACTAAGCAGGTGACTAAGACAGCCAAATGTCAAAGTGAACACCTGTATTTGGTAGAATCTGTGTTCTTACAATGTTGAGTTACTGCCCTGGAGGTGATAGACACCTCTGGTGTTCCTGCCAATTCCGTTCTGGGTTCCAGTCAGGTAATGAGCCATGTGCCCACTCAACCTGGCTGCTTTGATGTCTGACAGTAATTTCTATGTTGCACAGAAGGAAGTGATTCACCCTTAGTTGGATACCATTGCTCTTTTTTGGGGGTCCTTCATGATCAGACTTTGCCTGGGATACATAGCTTTTTGTGGGTTCCATCATTCATTAGTAGATTAATTTGTGCTGCTAGGCATTCATGGAGAGCAGTCAGAAAGCTATGCTGTCTTGAATCTTTGTTATTATAATGTGTAGTGACTCTTGTTCTGGGTGATTGCTGTGGTCCACTCTTGCAGTCCCTTTCCATACAATTTTTTTTATTATCTGACATCTCCTATTCCCCACTCAAATAACAGGAATATCAGCAAAAGGAATTTTGATCTATAATTTAACTTTAAAAAGTTCACTTCAGGTCACTTCTTGGTCATTTCTCCCAAACTCTTTAATGAGGTTTGTTTCATATTGATCTTAAGCCATCTCTGTTATTTGTGAACCATTGCTGAAAATATGTATTTTATTTCTGAAACTCAACTTTCCATTAATATTTTTATGTGAACAGGAAGCTTCATTAATTTATATGTTTTTTATGGCTTACTCTCCTTTCAGTGAGGAAATGTCAACAGATCTTGGCAGCTATAAGCCAGTAATACAGAGCTTGCTTCTGAAGTCCATATGTAAATGCAGGCCATAACATAGAAATTAAATAACATTAATGCTCTAAAAGTTCATTTCTTTAAAAAAAATAATTATAATGATATTCTGTTGTACTTAGACACATCTGTATGTGTCTCCAATTCCAGTCTCAGACTTGTTTGGGTCTTAAAAATTTTATTATGGTGTAGCTAGAGCCGGCAGTCTCTAAAACAGCTCCCATATTAGACCTGAGCTTTTATGCGTATATGTGTTTCTTTTTCTCCACCTTTGTTTGGACCCACAACGGAGCTGATGGTTTTTTGGACAATCTCGTGTTTCATTTTTCTCTCAGCTGCACTTGTGTTCAGAGGGCCACAAGAACAGCTACATTGTTTATACCAGGGATCAGCTGTTAGCTTTCTGTGCTGCAGCTGTGCCGTTTCCCCACAAGCCTTCGATGTTACCCATGAGCTGAAGATAAAGAGACACGGGACCCATGCTGACTCTGGGTGTTTCAGCAGGAGAAGAAGGTTCAGGCCTGTTATTCTGTTCCTCATGGGAAGTGTGAAACAAGCTGGTTGATCTAGTGGCGCTTACCTGTCATCAGAGGAACTGCTGGGAAATCAGCTAGATTCTGACTGAAACGTGGTGAACCATACTAATCACAGGGAGACTCTTAACTATGGATGTTTTCATTTCTTGGGTCAACAGAATGACAGAGAGTGACAAGAAGAGGAGCTTTTGCTGTGTTTGTGTAAGATAGATGGGGAAACTCTGGACACTTTACTACCAAGGATACACTGGTGAGGGGACTATGCTAGTAATTGTTAGGATGAAACAAAGAATGGGGATTAGTTGAACCAGAAATTGATTTCATGCCACAAACCAAACTCCATGTCCATGTGTTATGAAAGATGGGTGAATGATCTGAATCAGTACTTCAAAGGGTTTAATCAGAAAACTACCCATTCTCCAGCCCAGCTATTCCTGCCGCAGCCCCTGCCTTTTCAGTATCTGTCTGCTTTAACCTTTCACACCTCTCAGCTCTTAGTCACCCACCACTTTCTCTGCTTCAAACGCTACATCTCCAAAACACAGAGCCCACTCCACAACCGCTCCCTCTTAGCTCTACATATGAGGTACAAGCTGTAAAGATCAAGGTGTGAGAAGCTGCAGGTCCAGATGGCATCTGCGTAGTGTCCTGAGGTGCTGTACAGACCAGCTTTGTGGCATTATGGAACACAAGTTTAATATGAGCCTGGAGCTATGAAAGACCTTCTTTGTGGTATCACTGCAAAAGCATCCACCAATTTGCCTGCCAGTCTGACATTAGAGTGGATGATGCCTCTCCTGCAATGAAAAACAGGTACATTTTCCTAAGGAGTGGAACATAATCTGTCAGTGGATACTAAACTGCCTCACTGGTGTCCCAAAGTACGAGGATGCAGAACAGTGTGTTCAACATGTTGGTTTGCAGAGTGGGTACTCGCAGAGTTCTACCCCCAATACTACAGACTCACCGTCTTCAGAAGATTCTGCCATAGTTTATAGTGAGGATGATTTGCAGTACAGAGTGAACACAGGACTATGTGAACTGGTACCAGCAGAATCACCTCCAGATCAATGTAGGGAAAATCATGGAGCTAGTAGTAACTGGTGACGCACTATACTGACACTGTTGATCATCCAGGGACCTGACATTATGATAATAGTCTTATAAGAATTTGGGTGTCAATCTGCCATAGGATAACCCCTAAATCTAGCGCAGGTAGTGGGAGTAAGGAGAACTCTAGCAAAAATAACATCCTTCTTGGACATAGTCACTCACCCCTGCATTACACTATTGCAGAACGAGTGACCTGTTGCATTTTAAATGCACGAAGGAGCATCATAATGGTCCTTTCAACCAGCAGTTGTAAGACTCTACAACCATCACTGCTCCCAAGACACACAAAGTTGTGTCAACATCCTTTCTGTTATTTTGTGAGTAATATGCATAGATAAAAAAGTAAAGTTTGTAGATATTTTATTTACTTTCTTAGAATCAACATATACTGGCATTCATAACTGTGTTGCAGGTTTTCTCCCAGAAGACTAAAGTCAGGGTGTTAGAGCACTAAGGCAGTCATCCAGTGGCCTACTATGTTTTGGAGTTAGAAAACTGTAGTTGGCAGGAAATTTGAAAATATTAAACGTTTAATGTCTTATTTGAAGACATTAACACCTAAACACTAACTATAATTTTCCTACTGATATAATTACATTTTCTTGCTGTGGGCCAATGGATAGGGAGACTTCAGAGTGGAACTTCCTACACCTGCTCTCTGCTGCTGTAGTTGGGTAGTTTGAGTTGTAAGTCATTGTTTGACACCTTGTTCAGATTCAGATATGAATAACCTGCGGTTTTTCTATGGCTCATTTGTCTTCATTTTATAATTTCTTTTGTTTTGTAGCTGCAAAGCAAAACCATATTATCATCCCTTTTTTTAAAATAAATGTATTTGTTTACCACATATTTCACGTCTAAATTACCTTACAGTGACTGAGGCAAAATTCAAATAATTTTACTAATGTAGGATTTTGGTATGCTAAAAGGCCCTGAGCAAACAAATGTAAAGTTATGCAAAAACAAAGGGCTGTTTTAAAATTTTTAACAATGGTAAATGGCTGTGAACAATAGAAAAATAAATTAGCAGTTCTGTATGACACAATATGAATTTCTTCAGTAAATTTAAAACTTTTACTCAAATAAAATAAATGACTATATTAGATCAAGATTTGTATTCATTCCTTTAAACAATGTGTTCTGAGTATTATATTCTCGCTGCCTTCAAGCATGAAAGGCACCTTAATCAAAATATGGTAAATGGGATACACTAGCATATCACCTACACCCTTATCTGAGTTTTTCGTTGCATGTTTTAAAGCATTATATAATGTTTGTTCTTCTCCTAAAACAATAAATTGTCAATTTTTCATGTAATTGCAATCTGTATCATTTGAATGATTGTTAGTTTTGGAAAACTCAATAATTATTTGACCATGCATAGTAGGGATGTTTTGATTCATCCTCAAGGACATGTTGACCTTGAATTGAAAAAGATTGAATCCTACATGTTTTATTAGGAGACAGTCTCTTCCATTCTGGCTTCAACCTCTTGTCAGGGTTGGAAAATGCAGTTATTTTTAATCAGAAAATTTGTAATGGATTCAAATAGGGACCCAGTATCACAGTAAATATTTATTTATTCATGTATCATATCATAAAACAATAAACTCATTCACTTCCAATTATGTTTTCAGTGTTTATGCTCTTGTCTTTTGTTTAAACTCTCTGAAAGTTTCTGTAAGGTTAAAAATAACTTTTGCTTAAGAAAATCCTAATTCAAAATATTTGAGCAAAATGACTTTCTAGGTATAACAATCACATTTAATTGTAAGTGTAAGTAAATGTGCTTTGGTGAGATTCATTTCAAAGACTTCATTAGTTGTGGAGTCTCTATCATTTTGAAATTCTTTAGTTCTGCTTTTGTCCTTTCTTTCACACATCTGAGCTCTGGTCTCCAACTGTGCCAAAGCTTGATTTGGCTCCAAAAGGCTGTAACTGATCAGAGCCTGCCACTGGTTGTGCCAGCAAAGCCCACACATTAGTGGGTTTTTTTTTCTTCTTTGAGTGCTTGTGCCCACCTTTAAGCGATTTACTGTGACCAGGCTATGCGATCATCAGAGCACGCTTTGAATATTTATGTAGAGGCTGAAAGCATAGAGCGCCTGTACACTGAGGTGAATGACTGTAGTTTTTCAAGGAAAAAGCTGCTCTGGCATAAATTCTTACTCTATTAAACTTAAATTTCCATGAAATGAAACACTGTCTGCTCTACTCAAGTCTTCTTTTCTCTGATCCGTTGTCTTTGGATTTAGTTTATTAAAGTCATATCAAAATCTAATTCTGTACTTTTCTGGTTTTGGTAGAGGTAAACCTTGAAATAAAGCATACATAGAACTCAACATAAGTTGACCCATTGTAACGCTAGTTGTATATTGATCTACTTGTGCATGCATCTCGGTCTGAGTCTGTGTTTGTCTGCGCATGTGTGTCTTTTAGGTCTGGCCGTCCAGTTAGTTTCATGGTGGTCTTCAACACCCCCAACCCTCTTAGTAAGATCTCCTGGGTCAACCGACTGCACTTGACCAAGATTGCACTAAGTAAGCACACGACATACTTACAGACTCGCACACATATCCACGTCAACACACTCACTAAGAAGATCACTGTGTCATTTCTTCTTAAATAGGATGATGCAATGCAATGAAAGCGCCGACAGTGTTCACCAAATGCTTGGATACATTATCACTGTTTTCTTCACACTATGTTAGTGAAGTGCACAACTGCTGTTGCAATTTATGTAATCAGGGATAAAATAAAAACCCTAACTAGGTCACTGAAAGGTTATGTACTGAGGAAAATGAAAAAATAGATAACATTATTAATTATTTATTTTCCAAAGCTCCATGTGGATTTTTTAAATAAGAAAAAACATACTTATTATGAAGCCAAATTTCACTAAAGAACAAAAGGATTTAAAGTTACTAAAAAAGTTGTGTTGTTAGAAGTTCATGCACTTCTGCATTTCTTCACGTTCACTGGTGAGCCTTGTTTTGAAATTCCTTTCTGAACATTTTGTTATGGAGACCTGTCAGCAGTCAACCTTCATCACTGGCAAAATAACAACAAGCAAATCCCCAGACCTATATCAGCAGGGAGCACAAGACCTGTTTCATTTTTTATCTCTTCCTAACCTCTGCCCTCTAACCCTTACCTTGCTGAAACAAGTCTGACCATACAGTTCACACTGTGCTCATCAGGAGTTCATTAATGTTTACTGTGATCCAGTTGTTGCAAAAAGATAGTACAGGTAGAACAGGTAATATAGACAGCACTACATTTATGTATGTTTGTCCATCACTGCATGCATATTTAATCTACTCTGCACCTCTGTCCCTTCTTCAGATACTTCCTATGTCAACTATGCTTTAGCTTATGTTAGCAATGCGTATTTAAGTTCTCTCAAACTTATTTCTGCTCATTTGATTCTCTTCTTCACCAATTAATTAATTAACCATGCAGCTGAGGTTCTCTACATTGCCTCAGTTTTAAAGAGCTTCTGTTTGTTGTGAGTGGCTATATGAAAGCATTATTGCATGAAAGAACAGCTAATCATCTTAGACTAATTATATGCATACTTTATTTTTAGGATTTAATACCAAACAGGTTACTTGAATTATTAGCAGGTTGTGTATATTGGAATTGGATATAGCTTTGCTGCTAAAAACATAAAACAGTTTCTATGTAAGTCTATTGAAAGATGCCTGTATTTATTCTGAATATCTACTTTTTGTATGTAGTTTATAGTGTCAATTCTTTTTTTTTTTTCCTTTTTACCTGACTGTGTGGGTAGTGAGTTCTTAGATCTGAATTAGTTGTTTTTTGTAATGATGTTATTAGTTTTGACATTTTTTTCTCAATCTCTAAAGTATCACAATTTAAAGATAGCTTTATATTTTTATCTGTTTGATTATATTGTGTTCTCAAATAATTCATTTGAATGAAATCAGATGTTATGATCAAACAGTTACTCACTACTTGAATAGCTTTTGTTTAGTCTTACCTCTACATGAATGACAATACATTGGAGAAATACTGCTCTTACTTGATTACAATTGTTGAACATGCTAGTAATCTCTGAATAAAATATACGATAAAGCAGCATAAAATCTAATTTAATCCTCCTGGTGTGTGTCTTTTCCATTTAATTAGTTTGAAACATTGTTTTAAAGGAAGTAACATGCTACATTCATAAACAAGGTACTTTATAGTCTTCTCAATGATTGTGTCAAACAAGTTGGGATAACAGGTCAACTGTAAGTCTAAAAGGTGTTGTGCTTAGCAGAGATTTTCCTGGCGGTTTGTTTTAAGAGTATTTGAAAGGTCTATGTAACAATAAATATGTAACACGCACACCAGATTCCTTGACTGTACTGCAGGCCCACCTGTCACAGTTTGGGGTATAGAGGTGTATGGGGCATGTGGCGTATCTGTAGACACTCCAATTGCGCTTGACAGAGTGACATCAAAGACGTCAGTTGAGGAGCAGAGGAGGCTGGGGCTGCAGTGAAGCGCAGCATTGCCAGCCTTTCCCTGTTCCTCACACCTTTATCAGCAACACAGCAGGCGTACTGATGAGGAAAGCTGTATAGTTACTGCATACAGCTTCCCCCCATTTGGCAGCTGTGTGGACACTAGTGATATTCAAGGCACGATACAGCAAATTATCCTTATCTATCTCTAATAAGAAACATACTGTATGTGTTATATCAATATTTTTTTGGGTAGACCATAAAAGGTAAATACATATTTGCATGGTAAGAAAGAAAGAAAAATATGATGTAAAATTTGCCTTTCAACTCAGTGAGTCTGAATTAATTCAGTAAGCAAAGTTTATTTGGTGTTCACTTCAACAGAGAATAACAAACATGGATCGAATTTTGTTTCTTTATTGCATTTTTTGGTTGTGGAAAACACACAGGCAGTCAGCACATTGGATAAAATGCTAATAAAATGTAAATGCTTTTCTATCTTATTTATTCACTTTGTTTTAAGCAGCTGCCTGCATTGTAATGAAATCCTATTACTTGTGTTCTTCCAGTTTTAGACCAGTGATTTCCCAACATGGCCCTCAATGTATTTGAGAGTTTTTTGATAACTTTTGCTACTTTTTTTTTTGCATGTGTGTGTTTTCCATTGATACATATGAGGTTGGCACAGTTAACCAGAGCAAGTGAATCCTGTGCTCTACTACAACAACAATACATACAAGATTTCATTAAAAATGCATCAGTATAGTAGAGTAAAATGCATCAACATTGTAGAGTTATGGCAAGGAAATCACTGAGAGTCTGGGATGGAATTCATCTTTTCTCTCAGTGATTGACAGCATGTCTCTAAATTTGTGCCATTGTTTTAAAGGATTGTTCTCTTTATGTCTGAGAGTTTAGCTAAATTCATGTTTCCATGTCAGAATAACATTATTTATTTATAAAGAACTGCATTTGGAATATTTTTTGTTTTGCATGACTCATGAGACTTGGTTGTTCTACTTCTCAGATGCTGTGCACATTATTGCAAACTCCCTCGTCGTTTTTTTTCTTTTTCAAAAAGTAGAAGTTGCTTGCATATCATTGCTATGCAGCCATGTCACTGAAAATAAAAAACTTTTCAGTGCTAAGTAATTCTTTATATTGATTGTATAAGAACAACATTACACATTAAATTCTGTAATATTCAAGTGGCCATTGAATATCATTTAGATTGCCTGCCTGTTTAAATATAAATAAACATTATTTATATATTTATTGAAAGTTAAAAGTAATTATTGTGCAGAATTATGTAACACACAGGCTACTGGAATTATTTACCAAAATTCCCTGAGCATAAATCAGGCAGCAGAAAACACAGTTTTGTCTTTGTGTAAGAAAGGGTTCAAATATTTAGATAAAATTACCAAATTGTACAAAGTCCTTTCTTTAAAATGTTTGCACTGTTAATATTATTGTGTTTTAAGATATCCAGTCAATTTTTGCTCAGACAGTCATGAATTTGTACTTGATAAGAATGACCTTTGGCAAAGGCGAGTTCTGTTAGAGTCAAAACCCAACAATTTCTCACCAACAGACTAAGGCGCTCATTTTCAATTGTGTCATGACGGTTTGGTGCTGGAAGCTGATCATCTCAACTTTGTCATCATTCCATTCTGAGGTTGTTATTTTCTCCCTCATAGGTCTTAGTAGATACTAGAACTTGAAATCTAAATTTAAAATTCTTAAAACATCATTTTCTTTAGGCTTAGGGAGACACCTAACAATGTTTATATATTTGAGTCTCAAATAAACTCTTGCTGACATTGATTTTAAATACATTCTAATTCTAAGATTTACACATACATGTTCTGATTCCTTTGATATGTCAGAGACGTATCGATAAAAAGCTTAGAAAAATATTGCCTAACAAATTTTTTTGACTCTTGATTATGAGTGTGATTGGTTTATGAACATTAACATAAATGACTTTGCTTAATATTGTAGAGTTTTATGAACACTTAATTCTCAGCTTTTGATCAGTTCACTTTACAAATTAACATAATAATTATGACTTGCAAAGTCAGTTTTATTATATAATTAATGCATGATCGAT
Organism: Xiphophorus maculatus; assembly: GCF_002775205.1. NCBI lineage: Eukaryota > Metazoa > Chordata > Actinopteri > Cyprinodontiformes > Poeciliidae > Xiphophorus > Xiphophorus maculatus. Next base: position 10,020,268 of record NC_036462.1, on the reverse strand, counting down.
ACCAATTAAATTGCATTGTTCTTGTTTGAAAACATTGTGAGAAAACTAATTTAATGTTGTAGAAAATTCAGAATGAGCAGGCCTTAATCACACAGTTGTTTATGAAAGAATCTCCATTTTGACCCTTTGAGGTACTACTGCTTTATTCATCACTTAGATAAAAACAAATCAAATAGAAGCGGGTGGCAAGATGGGTTTCATTCACTCTCTTGGGAATCAATATCACCACCAACCTGGTCAGGATGACAATTACATGTTAATTGTTTTACACCAACACTTTGCCTTCCCAATCCACCAAAGGTAATTACAATGAAGGAGTTGTTGATTTAATTTCACGGATGGTGTAGCGTCACAGGGGCTCCCTCGTCGTTGCAGTCATAGGCAGGTCTGTCCTCTGTTCAAAGGGAGACCTACAGTTGAATCAGCATTTTAAACTCACCGGACCATGGTGTTGTTTAGTCTGAAATGGCTGTCTTGCTCTGGAATGTCCCTGAATATTGGACAACACAAGCGGCAAATGTTATCATGCATGATTTAGTAAGTAATTAAATATCGCAAAACTCATTTTCTCCCGACCCATCTCCACACTAGTGTTTATCCTGTTACCTCCAATTAGAGGGAACATAGCCTATATCGCTCATCCAGATTTGGAAGAGTTCTCTCTACCACATCTGTGAATGTCATTAGCTTTTAATGGCATTTATGCATTCTGTATTATTAGTTAGGCCTATAACAGGCCTTGTTAGTGCATGAAGGATTTATGCAATATGATATAGAAGCCAAGGCTAATGTTATGCTTCTCATGCAAACAACATGTGTCACTTTATGAAGGCCTACACAGTAGTTATAAAGCCTTGAAACAGAAAGTGAGAATTACCCCATAGTGCTTCTTTGCCAGGACCCGCTGGGCCTGGTGTGCTACTGCATTCTTTAAGTCTATCTGAGTGGCCTTGCTGTTTTTGAAGGGTTTTTATGAAATGGCCAAAAGCATTGCCTAATTAATGGGCTTCCTCAGTGCAGAATTAATTGTTTTCTACCATTCAGACTCAGCTCTTTCAGAAAGGGTTAAAGCGTCAGACTTTGATGGCTCTCACAAGAAGAAGAGCCCATCAAATCATGAAAGATTGTTGCTGAGGCGCAGGAGACAGAATGAGAAGAATGAACGAGGGCAAGGAGAGGGAGATGTTGAGGGTGTGCATGATTATGTGTTTTGTGTGTCGGCGTGAACATGTGGAGAGTAGGAAGAGGTGGTTGGTGACGGGGGGAGTAGGACTAAAAGGATGATTGAGACAAGCAATCAGTCCCTCAGTCCCGCTGTAGGGTAGAAAGACCGAGCAGGAGGCCGTTGCCTGCGGTTACATTGCTAAGGGTGAAGAACAGTTTGTTTTTTTTTTTCTTTTCTTGTGTATGAGTGGAGTGTGGTTTAGAGGAACTAACACACATTTGGGCACACCTTCTTGATCCACTGTGAGTCTATGCCATGCCGATGTTGACTACACAGGAGATGAAGAAAAGGAATACAAAATAACCTGCTGCATGGGTGATCAAGTAGATTTAATTTATCAGCGCACAGATTTACATGCTGTCTCTATTAAACAAAACGAGCCACACCTAATGTGTTAACCTTGTCTTTTTATTTTGTCCACTTTATTAGGAACATAAAATATATTTGTTTGAACACCTATAATACAAATATAGAAGAAAGTCAGCTCTAAACTCCTCTACTGGAATTATTTCTGTTAGCTCTGAAATTAATCTGTCAGACTGCAAAGATTATCTCCGTATCTCGCTGTGCTCAAACATGCGAAATGTTTATGATGAGTAAACATTATCTCAGATTTAATTAACAGATCCCACACTTGCATTAATCCATGTGAAATATCAATTGCGCTGCTGTATTTAATTAGGCTATATCTTTGCCCTTTGTGTCACCAGGCCTGATATAGCACCATGCCCTGCAAATTAATCAAATTAATCAGCAAAAGACTTGAAACAAAGGCATGATTGGAATAACAAAACTGAAAGACTAAGTCTTCCCTGTAAGTGAGTTTTTAAGATATGCTGGAATTCTGTAGATCTAAAACTTTAGTTTCTAGAATCTTTAAATTGAAATTTATTGCTTCAAATCAATAAGTCATAAACACAAAATGTATGTGATACCAAAATAATGGAAATTTTAAAAATTATTTCCAGTGATATTATGTCTAAGTTTAGATTTTGACAAATCTGTCTACAATAACATCTTGAAGTCAGTTTAATGAATGTTTATATTCTGTAACTGTGTTGATTCACTAAACAGCAAAGTTCACTCTTGAAAAGTATACAACTTGCCTCTATTATTCTCTGTGTCTGAATGGGTATGGAAAAAGAATAAATTGAATGTATAAAATTGTTAGAGTTACCAAACATTCATTCTCTAAAATACAAAAATCAGAATTTGTAATATAATGGTTTTCACAATCATCTTTAACAGAATGTATTTGTTGATCTTAGATATGCACACTCACATTTTTTTTTGCTGTTCTTTAAATCTGAATTTTTAATCTGGGTATTACAAACACATATACTTTGTGTTAGGTTTTATAGATGATACTTTCATAACTGTCTCTCTTCATTTTCTCTTTCTTTATGCATTTTATGTTATTATCTTTATCCTTCTTTCTCTCCCATACTCCTTTGTCTATTTTAACCTATTGCCATCCCTTTCTCTCTTTCTTTTCTTGTCTTTTTCCCATATTCAAGATTTGTGTATACTGCCTTTAAAATAAACCTAAAGGAGTTTATAACAGATTTTTAATAAAACTTCAAGTGGAGCATTATAGCAAAAACCGCAATACTTAACTTGTGAGAGTAAAACTGCTGGGCTTCACAGTTAGTTAACTCCAGTTAGTTGAACAATTAGCATAGGATAACATTGCTCTGACTTAAAGAACTTGCCATGTATTCTGCTATCCAAATAATTAGGTTTCAAACTCATGTGTCTAAAAACCATTATTCCAGAAGTAATTTTCTTGGTGTATGTTCTTTCTAGCAAATTTTTGCTTGCCCTTCATGCTTTTCTTAAGCAGCAAAGCATTCCTCTTCGCACGCCTCCTGTGAAACTTAAACTTGTACCATCATTGCTTGATTTTACCAGCATGCACTGCAATGTCAACAGGGGCAAATATTTGTTGTAGGTCTTTATGACAGTTTATGATTAATTAGATTTTACGTCTTCTTTCATTTTAAGCATCACCTTCATTTCATCACATGGTGTAAATTTTATGCTTTGAATGCCTCCCAAGTGTTAGATAATTATGACTCAAATCAATCAGACTGGAGGTCAAAGCATCCGATTTGCTTTAAGTTTTAAGCATTCAGCATGTTGAGGAGTATGAATCTTTACCAGTGCAGAGAGTGTCTTCATAGCGTAGCTTGGGATTAAGTAATGTTAAGTAATGTTAATTACTTAATCCCAAGTAATAATAGCTACTCAGCTATTATTACAATAATAGCTAATAATATCTTCGAAAAGTGCTGAAAAGCAAGGCACATAGATTTTATCCTCATGATATCATGATTTATGAAACAAATTTACACTAATTGACCAGAATAATGCAAACACCAATTTTAAATTTCACATTTTGTACGGAAGTCTACAGAATACTGAAAAGATGCAGACCTTCTTTCATTGCATTTTATGTAACTACTGTAGGCATGGATTTATTGCTTCCTTCTTCAATTAAAATAGATATTGAAGCTATTCTGATCTTTAACGAAGATCAGAATTACATTGTTTTTCAGTTATATGTGAAGAGTGAAGAGTATCTAGGCTTCCCTTTCTATATAACCTTTCATTCAGTTTAACAGTTTTACCTTGTTACAAGCCTCAAATCTTTCTTGATATCTGCTTTTTAAATGTATTGAAGACGTTTGAAATACGTGCCATATGTAAATAGAAAATTTCAAAATTTTTGCACTGACATCAACTTTCAGTGCAATGAATTGTATTTTTTTTACATTTTGCATATTTTCTGTAATGGCTGCTAGTCTTTGGTGGATGAAAGTCTTGGCAAACAGACTTTACTTGAGAATGACACTAGACGATCTGTTAATTCATTCAAGGAGAATGATAAACACTCACTGTGTTTATTTTTAGTTAGACTTGTGCAATTAGAGGCATTGAAGTTGGCTGGCTGCTTGGATAATAACATATCTGCCAACTGCATTATACATACACAAGCACATGCATTGTATCAATGATTAATGCAACAACAAACAATTGTCACAGTATTATTTCTAGGTTGTTACAACAAATAAAATTAATAAAAGAAGTATCTGTTCAGTTGATGGAAAATTAGCTGTCAGAAAACATTAACCTTAAACTTGCATAAAGTGTGGAACAATGCAATTTTATGAAACAGATACGCTTAAAGATAAATACTTCTTAGATAAATAAATCTAGCAGCAATTTTTGATTGATTTCTTATGTTTATACATGTAACTAATGGAAATGAATTTGCCTACACTTGCGAGATAGTGGGTGGTGTCCATATTTTATGCTTGTACTATTTTGCAGTTAAAGTCTGTGTTTATAATTTATTTCACTTTTACCTTTCTCCTTGCAGTACATTAAAGATGAATATTAATTTATATTAATTTGGAGTTTATTTCAAAGCTTCTCTTTGTGTGTACTCTGACAGATTCAACACACATAGCCAGCACATCTGAACAGAAGTTTATTAAAGCTAATGAAGAAAGTTGATAATTACTCTGCGGTGAAAGAATCTATGGGCCTTGGTGTCACTTCTGCTGCAGTTTGCCCTCAATTAACCCATGTAGACCCTGTGTGGCATATGATTATGACTGCCCACATGACTCTAGAGAATGTTTCAGGGCTTAATGCACTAACCTTTTATATATGTGACCTCAAATCTTTTTGTGTCTTGGTGGATGGTTTCTCAGAGGCTGTTGGTACATCTCACCTGTACTTAAAAATAATTTATTTAACTTAGACTACACAGCTTAGAATTGCTGTAAATCAAAATTTTTCTGCTTCCACTTAATTTTCTGACTCACATGCAGAATATATTTCCACGTCATGTACAGGACTTGGAATGAATAAATAAAAAAATTTAATTATACAATGATAAATGTGCACTGAAGAGGGGCTTCTGTGAAATGCGTGTAGAGCGGCAAAGTATATGTGAGGATGACACTTTGTAGTGAGCAGACATCCAGTCTGAGATCAAACAAAATTTGGGACGTTCTTTCAGTGTGGACAAAATGCAAGTTAACATATCCAGCAACGAGAAAGTTATGTGATTATTTTCAAATACTAACAACATAGTTGACATACAGTACATCTGAAAATGGTTGCCTATATATTTGGCTTACGATAGAGATAGAAAGTTCACAGTTGCTAATATGGGCAATGTGAATTGGTGAAATAAACACCTAGTCTGTGTGATGAGTGGAGAAAAACTTGAATTTGTTTGTTTGCTTGTTTCAGGAGAGGAAAATTCTCGAGGTTGGTTATATGGAGAAGATGAAGGGAAAACAATAGTACCATTTTCCTGTCCACTGCTTGCCTGTCACATGCCTGTCTTTGCTACAAAGTCAGCAGAAAGAAAGGTAAATTTGCACTCACTCACTCACTCACTCACTCACTCACTCACTCACTCACTCACTCACTCACTCACTCACTCACTCACTCACTCACTCACTCACTGATTCATTCTCTTTTTGTAAATCACATGAAACTTGTGCAAAATATTACAATTTATTGAAATTAGTGAGATTGTATAAATCAATTGTCATTGATTAAGATATACAATAAACATTGTTTTGACAAACAAAATTTTTGCCCATTCATAAAATATTTGCCAGGTACATTTTATGTTCACCTGTGAAACGCTTTGTGAAAAGAAGACTTTCCTTTTCTGTGGCTTGTTAATATCTTTTTTTCTTGGCTTTTGTCCATGGAGTCATACTGAGCTATCTTTTCATTTTTGGATAAAGGAAAAAGTAGCCACCCACTGGAAGCCTGAAGCTCTTTAGATCTCAGGTGGTGGATTTTTTTAGACTTTACTTCAGGCTGCATAGATTTAAGCCACTGTTTCTTTAATCATTGCATGCTGAGAGCCTGCTAATTATAATCTTAAAATTGTGAAAATACAAATTTACATTTAATCAAGGTTAGTTCTACAGCTAAAATTAAGATGGAGTGAGTGTGAGTTTGTTTTGGTAAATTTTGCTAGAGAAAAAAAAAAAAATATACTATATATAAAATTACAAGTTCCTAGGACTGAGTTTGGTGCAGTTTTTCATTCAACACGGTCTTAGTTCTTTGTGGCATACACTCAAAATTCAGTGCATATTTTTGTGGAAGCATCATACATTTCAGTTCAGCTCAGACATCATTAGCTATTAATCCTGAAGGTAATCATCACATTTGCTGTAGATTTGTCAACTTCACACTGATTATAACCATCTTTCATTTCACCACAACCCAAAGCTCTATTAGCTGAGATGTGATTCCTGCAGAGGCCACTGGGGTACATGGGATGTACAAGAGTTCATGACCCAGCAGGACACAGCCATCAGTGCAAAGCCTTACAAGGCATGAGGGATATAAGCTTGTATGCTGCTCAGGAATGTGTGATACTGGGAATTTTAGTATCGATCCGGTGCCAAGTAAATACAGGGCTAGTATCACTAATACCAATTCTGATACCATTTTTTTTTTCTTAAAATGTAATTATCATTGAATAGTTTGGTGACTTGACTTCAGTTAGTTGATTATGATAAAATACAGGGCAAAGATTTTAGTAAAATACGTGTTTGTTTTTTTCTATTAACCAACTACAATGTTACACATTGGAGCAGAAAATAAATAAAATAATTCCCTTTTTACCTAAGTCTTTGACTGTAATCTGCTTGTAACCTAAATAGGAATACTATTTTCTCCTCTTTATTCAGCACAAAAGCATTATCATATTCTGTCATATTACTACATTAAAAAGGTATAAAATTCTGCTCTCAAATTAAAAGTGCAACCTCTGAATATGTGGCATTGTCATTCCTGCATATGTGCTGGCATGAACTATGTGACTAAATTCTAGTAATTTACTGGACATGTGGAGGAGAAACTGCATTCAAAGCTATTAATCTCATCACACTCGTATCAATTCAATACCAGTACTCACCTTGGTATTGTTAGTGTCAATATTTAGATCAATACACCCAGCTCTATTGCAGTTTCCATTAAATTATGACCCTAAAATGTGAACGTTGCAGCTGAAATGAAGAATCATTTGAGCAGAAAACCTTTTCCAGTTTGTTGCAATCCAAATTTTGGTGAGTATGTATGGAATTTAGCCTTTTTTTCCTGTCATCAGATATTGGGAGTGACAGGTTGGGTGGTTGTTTCCTGATGTAGCCGGTCTACTTCAAAGTTTGATGCATTGCATTCAGAGAATGTATTTTGTATACAATAAGTTGAGATCCTTTTGCGATTCAGTTATCTTTAACCAGTCTTCCTATTGTCCTCTGATTTTTGACACCAACCTTGCATGTGTCCACACAGCTGTAGTCTAATGGAGATTTATTTTCTGTTTTTAGCCAGAGTGTACAACACAGAAGAGGATTAGGGCCACTGAAAAACAAAGAATTATTATTCTGAGTTTTATATGTCCTGGTACATTTACATATTGTGTTTGCATGTGGCATCTTAGTACAAAACCTGCTATAGTAACAGCTGTTACAGAAATGTAACAGCAAGATAATTATCTTGAAGAGATATTCCTTCTCTTCTGTAACTTGATGAATTCAGCATTTTATTATTTTTTGTTGTATGTCCACATGCTGTTAGTATACACACATAGGCAATATCTCTCTACTTTCCTAACAAATCTATTATATTTTTATGAAGGAAAACCAATTTATATATTCTGGATGACTAAAAGATTAGGGGACTAATGTAATCCTCTAACTGGAAAACCAGCAATGTAATGAAGAAGTGAGCAGCAATGATACCAATAAATCTATGTAACAAAAGATAAACCAAATTAAGCTCTCACCTGGATTATTTTGCTGCGTTTATGAATTAAAATAATGATTTCAAATCACCGCTTGTTTCTTAGATGTTTAAATGTGTTATAGCTGTGCATATTTTTATTCACTGGTATTTCTAAACTGTCAGTGTTTATGAGGCAAAGAGCCTCAAATTGGATTACATTGAATAAATCTGTCAAAGCAATTTGACTTTCACTGACATGAACTCTACTTCTGAACAAGCCATTAGTCCACAGTTATGACAGATTTCTTTTTCTTATAGTGAGAGATTGCATCAAAAGAGATTATAGAGTGCCATTTTACACACTCACTTCCTATTGAATGCAATCAAAGCCCACTAAAAAGTCACCATCTCACTGATGGTCTCACTCAAAAATGCATAGACTATTGGAGTTACAAGGTTACACAAGAACATTTCTTCAAGTTGCTACCTGAAGAATTTCGATCAATACAAGCTGTTAAGACATAAAAGCTTCCAATAGATTAAATGGTCAGAGCAAGTAAGGGATATACTTAAAGGGTTTTAGGAGTCAGTAAAGTTAGTTTTAAATATATTTTTAGAGCTAAAAGAGAATATTTGGACCTCTTTTGTAGACATGGCATTTCAAAGGGGTCATGTAATTACCATGTCTACTGGGGAGGATGTTATAAAGTGATAATGCAATTATCTTAATGGCAGCTGAACCCCGATGTGTTAAGCAATGTTCCATCATTTGATTAAGACCTATGAATTAACCTGTACTCTGCTAGCCATATGGAGGACTGAGCAAAGTCAGGTGAAACCACAGCTGGAAGAGCAAAAAGTCAACTTTTGACATGGTATAGAGGGTTTTCCCACAAGATACTGGCAACCAGAAAAGTTCTGCCAAAAGGCTGTTACATGTGACTGAGTGCAGAGCCAAATCAATTAATATCTTTCAAGCCAGAGGGAAATTGTAGTCTCTGATGATCTTCTGAAATTTCCAGCTCTAATAATAAATAAATGAAGCACCTGAGCATACCACTGAAGTGCTTGGCAAATTAAAAAGTAAAAACATTTAAATGTATCTTGGTGCTTTTGTGTTGCTTATTCCTTTCTTGTGTGGCAAGCAGTTATTGTCCGCAGTTAGTGCACTGTTCTGCTGCTTGTCTTTGAACAGGTACCAGAAGGCATGGCCAAGTCTTAGCAGATTTACACTGGCTGCCTTTTCATTGCCGTATTGATTTTAAGATTCACTTACTCACTTTTTTAAATGTTTAAATGGTTTGCAACCTAATAATTTAACTCTTCTCCTTATCTTTCACAGTCAAAAATTGTGTTTAGATCTTCTAGCCAGGCGCTGTTGGTGTAGCCGATGGCCAAATTAAAGCACAGTGGGGATCAAGCTTTTGCAGTTGAAACTACCAGACTCTGGAACAAGATGCCTCTTCATATTTGTGCTGCAGTGTTTGTACAGTTGTTTAAATCTCCCCTGAAAACTTTTTTTTTAATTGGCTGTCAATTCGAGATCAATTTGAGTTTCATTAGTCATGTTAGATTATGGTGTTCTATACTTCAGGTTTTGATCCTTTTTGTTGTCCTCATTGATTTTTGAGTTTAGCCTTTTGAACTTTAGCTATTTTTAGTCTTTGTGAAGCACTTTGGTCAACACTGTTGTTTTTAAATGTGCTATGGACATAAACTTGACGTTGACAAGGAACACACATTTTAGACCATATTTCAGTGGGTGCTCTTTGTAACTTTGCTATTTCATACATAAACAGAATGGCCATGTCAAAGGAATAAAGTCTAGATATCAGAAAGCTGAAGAGGTAAGCATTTTTTCTTTCCCTTTTCTGACTAAAGAGAAGGTAGAATTAAATGGAGTGACTTTAAGTCCTTCATGCAGAGCAGAGTGTGATTAGGGGCTTAACTCAGCAGCAGTCCCCTCTCTCTCCGTGTCTCCATCTTTGCCTCAGCCATTGCCTCTGAGACACACACATGCCTCTGTGTGCCAAAACTCCACAGCTCTTTCTCCAGCTCTTGCAGCTTCTCTTGGCAGTCTGAGTTACAGTGAGAAGAAAGGATGAAGAAAAGGAAGCATAAAAGAAATCCCAGATTAAAAGAGATGTGGCCGAAGGGGCCGAAGCCATTTCCTGCAAAAATTTAGTTCTGAAGCAAAGTAGGAACAGCACATACACAGGTCACCTAAGGGAGCTAAGTCCACTGCTAGCTGCATGCAGCTCTGTATACCGAGGTCCACTCAGTGGGAGCTTGAGAGGGCTACAGGGCGAACTCGTTAGGCTCCGGAGATAAACCTTATCACAAGTCTGCGAAGTGAGAACAGCGGGGGAGGACTGACTCCTCTCAATTTATCACTTTCATTCTCTTCCTCCCCCCACCTTTTCCCTTACACACAGACACAGGCACACGCAAACATGCAGAAAATCCAACTCTATCTTAGTTAATAGACAAACCACATTGTGATGTTTAAAGAGTCATGGCACGCTCTCTTTCAGTGGCCTTTCTGCCATTTTTGAAATATGAAACAGAGCAGGTTTGGCAGATTGCCCATCGGGAGCTGTGAGGTGGTTGGGTTAAGGGATTAATATGAGATACTAAAGCCAAAAGGGTAACAGATTTTTACACAGGAGAATTCACTTCTAAGTGAAACCATTAATGCCAGATTCTGTAGTTTTAGTACATTAATGCTTGAAGTACGTTCTACCCAGACAGGCTCTTTAGGTTGATGTAGATAAGAAGGGCAAATATCAGTGAAAAATCAGATGAACTTTTAAATAAAATACCCTACAAAGACCTTATCAGTCATTTGCTCCAGATACTTGAGATGCTGAAATACATTACTCTGAAAAAGTTAAGTTCTTAGTTCAAAGTCTCCACACCAATACAGGGCGTATTTACGCAAGCCAGTAATCTGACAGCACAGCAAGCTGTTTACCAACTGGCATCACAAAATGCGTTGGGAACTAAGGGGCTTAAATTACATACCTGTCTTTATCTAGGACACACATATTTTCTTGTGCACAGTATTTCTGTTAAACAGCTTATTCAGCAAAGCTCTGAAGAAGATCAGTGCTTTGTTGCTGTCCTGTTTCAAGCTTCCTTGCACACTAACATGAACCCTTTATATTTGCAGTATTTTATGTGAAGGGGACGGGGATCTCTTGGCCACATAATTCACACCAGAACGCTGAGCTTCTTCTGTAGTCTTAAAAAGGTTATTTTATATCCAAAAGCAAGACTTTAACTCTGGTAAACGCTGTTTGTTTAAAAAGTATTAATAGAGGATGGGCTTAGGAATAGCTGATAGGCCAGAACTCATGCGTAGCTTTGAGAATTTCCACATGTAAAATTTAAAGTACAAAATTTCTTCCGCTGGGAAGTATTATGTGCTGCATCCATTTTAGATTATTATTTTTTCCTTCTGAAAGGATTGTCTGTTTTGCGAGTATCACATCCTAACTCTGATGCATTTCACTAGTCTGGATAGATCCCACAGATTATCATCATCTTTCAAGCTTACGTCTTGTTCCTTTTCTTTAAACAAAAATGTGCAATTAAGCTTGGAAATCCATTAATCCTGTTACAAGCTGTAACTTTTCTCAGCGTCTGTTGAAATTGCTTTCTGCGAGGTCACTGGGATCTGCACTTGTTTACTTGGCTAGCTGGTACTTCAGGAGAATGTTGTCTATGCTCTTCTTACTCACTGTGTCATCCATCTTCCCCGCTGATGGAGTGATAAGCGAGAGGCACTGAGCGCTCGTCTACCACATAAAAGTGGTTGCATGCACAGAAAATGAGCTTGTTGAGTGGCATCTTTTTGCACTAGGAAACACATTTTGTTCTCATGCCTACGTTTATGGCATTTTCTGGGGAATAACTAATTTACGCATATAATGTCTCAAAGCTCTTGCGTCCAGACTGAATGAAAGAGCTATGTGTGAAGGCTGTGTGCGTATCATATCACAGATGAGACACTGTGTCATGAAATATGGATTAAAAAGGAGAAGGACAGTGTGAAAAGGTGGCCTTTGCCTCAGGCAAGATCTTTCTGATGATTTATTTCCTCTTCCCAAGACTGTTTTTTATTCTAATTATTTAAGCCACAGGCAACAGGTTGACACCTTATGCAATGCTGCTTGCTTTGTTCTTCCTGAAGGTTGTTTGCTATCTTTCAGAGCAACACATATCACCACTTTGTGCATTTGTTCAGAATAGATGCCACAGCATGGATTAAAAACTCATTCTCTCCGCACAGGCGTAGCAGTCCTTTCTCTGACTACATAGTGATATCGTTTTGGCAAGCAGAAGGAACAAGCAGCACAATGTAGAACTGCGAGTAACTTTTTTTCTGAAATCTGGTTTCTTTTTATTTCACATAAGTTAGTGGAATTTAGGATATTTACTTAGCAAATGCTTTCACTTGAGTGTCATGATTGCTTGCAATAATGACAAGGGAAATATACAATATTGTTGGTAAAATACAAGTTGTTTGTATACCAGTAACAAAATCTCATGTCAAAGACCTTGGAATGGGTATTGATAATTAGACATTCCTTAAAGTTAGTTTTCTTTTTAATTTTTTATTTTGTAGGAATAGAAATGATTTTTATGATGCACGTTTTTGGCCTGAAGGTTGGCTGTAGAGGCCAAGCCACTTTAGATGCCACGCTACTATGTTTATAAAGTAGGTACCAAATCCCTGCTGCTCAACCCATGAGTTTAAAGGAGGCACATGGAATATAAGAAACGCTTAACAAAGTGTCAGTCATATTTCTGATTATGAAGCTGGATCAGGGCAGACTTGTTTTTGTGGCTGGTCTGACTGGGCTCTTTTGGTAAGAGTGGCTCTGTTCAGCAAAGTCTAACTCCTGGCACACTAAACTTGTCACTGTCAGAATTACAGAGGACTGTGACAGCACACACCGGCCAACTGCTTAAGATTCCCAATCAAAGAGGACCCTGTGCTGAGGTCAGGTCACAAGTCAAGCTTTGTTATTCGATAAGAACAACTCTGAGGCAGTTGTGACAGTTTCCAAAATCTCAGCTAATGTGCTAGGAGTGTGCAGAGGTCAATCCTTTTGTTTTGTACTCTGCCAGTGCTAAGCAGAATTTGTAGCCAGGTTTATTGAACTCAAATAATAGCCAATGGGTACTTTGAAGACTAAAGCAGAAAAGTGCTGGCTGTGCACCTCCACTCGTTCTGTCTGCACCAACAAAAGAAAAAAAATATAAAAAACACAGAAGGGGAAATTTGAGTGAACACTACTTTGTAAATTCTGGCATGTGAAATGGTACAAACTGCAGGGATTCCATAGAAAACTTTTCATTTAGTTTAATTGGTTCTGAGAAAATAGAATAAAAGAACAATTAAGAAAATACTTAACTAAAAACTCTGATCTCTATTGGACCATTGTTTGATCAGTTGGTTTATTTTTCTTGTGTTATAAGTGTGAAACCACCAACATCATGACATGTGGACATCATAAGTGAATGCTGGCTTCTCCCCATATCGGCCTAAATAGCAACACTGCTGAAAGACTGTAGAAAAGTTGCAGATATTGGCATAATTATGAAGGTGCTGAAATAAGTAGTGCAACTGCAAGTGTGCTATAGCACAAATGTGGAGATACAGTCATATTTTTAAATCAACCAAACAAGTGATTTATATAATAATGGAAATAACAGAACAGAAATATAAATATTCTTGCTGTTATGTTTTGTTTTGTATACTATTGTGACTACTGTTAGAAACGGAGAACAAATCCCTACTCTTGTCCGGTTTTATGTTGCAATTTAAACGGTAATGAAGTGGCACTCATGGCCTTTGTTTTGTTACTTTTGCATCTTGGATTCATAAGTCCTTGCTTTCATAATGTTTTTTTCCTGTCCTTCCCAACAGAGGGCAGTGCATTTCCTTATCTTTTAATTTTAAAGAAAAGCCACACCCACTGCCTGGCAGTGAGGTCATTTGCAAAGGCCCCAATCTGTTGCTGTGACAGTTAACATACTAATTACAGGGAATCACAGACACTGAAACCATGCCTCAGAGTGGAGTTCTGTTTCTCTTGCCAAGGGTTTCTGTACTTGTCAAGATAGCATGCAGGAACAAATTAACTACCCAAAAGGGAAATCCAGCAGATCTGCTAAATGTGCTAATTTGGTCACATTCTTTCCCTGTGATTATGCATCCATGTGGGGAAGAAGATGGGGAAAAAAACTACTTATGTTTGAAAAAAGGGGAAGAAAACCCTGCATCCTTTTTGATTTCTAATTGTGCGACATCAGAGAGTTTGTTGCTGTTATCTCTCTTTAGTCTTTGCTTTGTTAATTAGCGTTTCCTCTTAATACTTTTAAGCATCTGGCAACCCCAACAGTAGATGCTGCTTAGTTTTGTTGTAGTAGGTCAATGTCAAAGGGATTAAAGAAGGAAAATAATGTTTTTAAGACACTAACACGTGGTCAAATTCTTGGCTTTTACACAAAGCTGCCTTTTAACCCTTATTACAACAGAACTCTTTGGAGCGAGTAAATTTAGGCGCAGGGAGAATGTTTGAGGGTTAGGAAGATGATTAGTTACTCAAATCCCTCTTTCTGCCCTTATGGTCTTCTCTCTCAAAAGGCTCTTGGCCTCACTTTCCCTTAGCATGTGAAGACAAAGACTGTCTCAGAAACAGTAGTGCAATGAAATTAGTTTGCAAGAATATAAACATATGTTCTGTTACTACATTTGCTTTAGGATAATTATATGGTATACCATAGTAGCAGTGAAAATGTGCCTCATATTTGTTCTTTGTGGCCCATTAAAGAAAGCCAAATGAATGTAAGGACATTTTTACACTATGTTATATGTGTACTTTGTTCCAAATCATTTGATGAGTTTGTTAACATATAACTTTTTCTGGTTTCAATGCACAATGTGAAATTATCTTAGAAGGTATACCGAAGGGATTTGGAGAAGACTTATTGAAAGTTGCATAGAGCTTTATGCTTTGCAAGAAAGATGTGCAGCCTATGTTTGTGGTAATTCTTACTGCACTACAGGGAAGCATATGGTTCTAACCTGCAGCGTGTACTTGGTAGCTGCGTCAAATCAACGTTGGACCACATTCACACTATAAATGAACCACTTTGGAGTATGTTGGAAACTACCAAAACCACCTCCTTCAAACGGTCTTGGTACAGTTGTTTTGATCTGCCTGCTAGTAGGACCGTTCTGTTCACTTCTACATAAGCAAACCACACCAAGGGTTTACAGCACAGTTAGTTGTAAAAAGGCTAAGCAAATCTTATGTTGTTTATTATAAAAAAGAGTTAATATGTGACAGATTGTGCAGTAATGTTGCAATGACACCCTATCGTGTTCCATTGTACATTTATATGGATTGCAGTGACAGTAAATTGTTATCACTTGACAAGTGTTTATTTAAAAATATCAACAATAATATGTGCAATAATTTAAACAAAAATGTTTTTGTAATGGAATGCAGCAGGAATGCATTCTTAGAAATATGTACAATGCTTCAATGCTACACCAGTTTTTTTCCATTACTCCTTCTTGCTAAGAAAACAGCAGGAAAAAGAATAGTGCATACTTCCATTATCTCTCTTTGAAATTAATCTGAGCTGAAGTTAGTTGGAGTTTTTTTAAAGTTTTTTTTAATTATTATTTTAAACCAAAATATGTTTTTAATTAGCCTGAAATTGAAAGTTAATACTCTGAATTCTCATATTCTCTAAGGGTGAGCGTTACTATATAAGGTTAGACAGAAATCAGGGGAGCCAACAGCAAAGCTTTTTTATGCAAAGCTTAAGATATAATTCCTTCACAATAATTGCAACAAAATAATCAGGAGGCACATCTAAACATCAAAGATAAGCTGTGAGTAGAGATAAAGATGGAGACATATGATGACTGGACTCTAACCTTGAAAATGTATGTATTATTATTGCAGAATATCAGTCTGATTAATAACCATTTGAATCTTGGCTTTGCAAGGTTACATTATGACTAAAATTGTCATTATATATATATATATATATATATATATATATATATATATATATATATATATATATATATATATATATATATATATATATATATGTATATATATATATATACTGCTCAAAAAAATAAAGGGAACACTTAAACAACACAATATAACTCCAAGTACATCAAACTTCTGTGAAATCAAACTGTCCACTTAGGAAGCAACACTGATTGACAATCAATTTCACCTGCTGTTGTGCAAATGGAACTTTGTACAGAACAAAGTATTCAATGAGAATATTTCTTTCATTCAGATCTAGGATGTGTTATTTGAGTGTTCCCTTTATTTTTTTGAGCAGTATATATATATATATATATATATATATATATATATATATATATATATATATATATATATACTGTATACATATATACAGTACAGACCAAAAGTTTGGACACACCTTTTAATTCAATGAGTTTCCTTTATTTTCATGACTATTGACATTGTAGATTCACACTGAAGGCATCAAAACTATGAATAACACATGTGGAAATATGCACTAAACAAAAAAGTGTAAAAAAACTGAAAATACCCCTTATATTCTAGTTTCTTCAAAGTGGTCTGATAACATCAATGTGTAGCTAACAAACATTAAACACAGCAGGGCAAACACAGTCTGATCATGCATTGGAAAGATTTAAAATCCATAGAACTTTTTTTAAGAAAGCATTGTGAAAGGAAACTTGAAGCTGCTTCCAAATGTTTGACATGTAGGAAAAAATTTTTCATTTAATTTAACATCTTTTGGAAATATGAAAAAAAAATCTATTTAAATCTAAATATAGAACTGAGCTCAACTGGCCAATGTGATGCTTGAGCAAGTCCATTAGCATTTTTGAAACATTTGTGATTTGGGATTCTCTAATCTGATGCCAAATAGAAAGCAAGTTTCCAAGAAAAGAGAGATTCAAATACAAGAAGTGCTCCTTAATCTGCACAGCATCTTTGGCAAAAGCAACTCTAGCACCACATGGTTGGGATTGAGCTGGCATGACAGCCCAGATATTAGGGATTACAGAAGATAGGTTTTGATCTCAAGCCCAGGGTTTTATTTTATGGACGTTCATGATGACAAACCATTGTGTCAACCTCTGTCTTTGAGGATGCCGAAAATCTCTTGTACAATGCTTGTCTTTGCTTGGTGCAAACGCCTGTGGGAAAATACAAGTGAAGATGTTGGAAGTGATAAACTACACAGGGATGTTTTGGCCTGTAGTCTTCTTTCAGACCATTAATGCAGGGGTAGGACACTTCTTTCATCCAAAGTCCAAATGGACATGGTCACAGGAGTCAGAGAGGGTGTAGGGTTGGGGTTTGAAGTGCATGTGTATGGGTGTGTGAAGATGGAGCACAGTAACAGAGTAAATTTGCATCACATTTGTTGGCAGTCTTGCAGCAGTGAAGGACACGGGGAAGAAATCTCAGTCGAGTCATGAATATGAGTTTATAATGTCCTACCAATGTCAAGCTGGGACTCTGAACAGAGATATGCAAAACCGCTCTCCAACTTCATTCAACTTATTGCTGATATAATCTGTGGCATAGCTAGGGGAGACGGGGAATCGTTACTGTTCAGACAGTGCTTATTAAATTCTGAGAGATGTCCTGAGTTAGTTTCAATATTAAGCTGAGAGCCACATGATTTTGCCTTGTGCCCAAACTACCTCCAAAGGACCTTTGCCAGAGCTAAGAACAGTTAAAAATCCACACATCTACTTGCAGATGGTTTAATCTTATTGTCTTCAAATGACTTTGAATACTCTGTGTTTAATTCAGGCCTGCATGCACAGCAGGTGGTTGGCCCTTTGATCTCTGCTTGTGGACGCTAGGGGAATTTAAATCAAGTGGTGTCATGAAGCACATGAAATTATATGAACTGCAAGTTTTGACTTTGATCGTGTTGTCTTTTAAAATTAGGTTAATTTGAGAGTCAGATTTATTAGTAAACAGATAATGAGCAAACAACATTTTGGTGTCACCATATGGCCAAGTTATGATTGCACACTTGTTACGATTGCTCAAATAACTAATTTGTAATCAGAGTACTTTGAATTTTTAAAGATTAACTTTTTTTGCTGGTATTGCTAAAGTAGTTTTTGTTCTTACTCTCTAGATACTTAAAGGGATTAAACAGTGTGGTCATTAATCATTTTAAAGCTGATTGCAATTTCATATGTCATTAAGCCTTTCAGTCTTTGTTTGGGTTGTTAAAGCAGTGAATTGGGTAAATTGTCTGCCACAGCCATTCTGTGAGAAGCTGGAAACTCATGAATCAAAGAGCCAATTGTTAAACCACCTGGAAAAGGAAGTCAACACTACATTATATTTGTCTGACCGCTGATACTAGAGACTACTGTCTCTTTTTAGTGATGGTATCACCAGTTTTAAACATTTCTCATCACTTGAACTGTCTGTCTTCTCTGAATAAAGAAGATTGGGTTGGGGGGTGAATTGTGTACATGCAATCATTGACCATACATATGCAAGTGAGCTCATACAAATTTAAACGCTTGGAATACCTCTTTCTTCTATTTTGGAACTAAAGGTAATAGGTTTAAGGACCAAATAATCAACTTGCCCTCTGCAAACCCATTAAGAAAATGTTAATATCACTGAAATGTCCATTTATTTCAGAAACGTCATCATTAAATAAATCATATTACTGTAGATAACCCACAGATGTTTGTTTGAAAGCCTTTATTTCTGTTAGTCATGGTGCATTTTCTCTTATAGTAAATGAAAACACAACATTTAAAGCTAGAACATAACATCAGACCAACAAAAAACTTTAATATAGAAATGTAACTTTAATGTAAAGTATATTGAATGTCTACTTAAAGGTTGTCAATTTTCAAAAGGTACTTTTAATTTGACAAATGAGTGGGAATGCATATTTTAAGTTATTGAATATGACTTATTACTTAATTATTTGGATCCTTTTGTAGATATATCAATGACTGAGTAAAAGTCTGAGAATGACAATATTTTATTATTTCTACTTATTAAAGTCTCAGATTTTGAAACAGTATTCCTGTCAGAAGTACTTAAGACATTTTACTCCATGCTGTCTTGATTTACTTTATAACTTTTGACAAAAATTATGACAGACTGATATCATTTTGACATTGTTGATGTCAGAAATTATAACGTTTCATAAAAGGATGAAAGCTCCACCTTCACAATTTTTCACTTTTGCAGCATGGTCATTTTGATAACTTTTTCTGGGAGGTTTTTCATCAACAATGCAACAATTCATATCGTGGAGGATTTGTACCCAGTTTGGCAACTGTGGTTTGCAAGCAATTATCTACAATCTGCTCATTTTCTCTTGTAATGAAGTGTGGTCACATACACAGTTAATGATATCTGCTGGCAGGAAGTTGCCCAGAATTATTTGGATTTGATCAGATGTATTATCTTTTAAATTTCATAAGAGTCGATTTGTCCAACTTTGGGTATTACAATCATGGGAAATAGGATGTATTATAAAATTTCTGTGATGAATGTGGATGCAGCGCGCCTCTTCCTCTTGTACTTTAATGGGTCAGTTTGGTTTTCAGTTTTACTTAAAGTATTTAGATGGTGAATAATGAACATAAATAGTTTGCTTTTACCTTGCAGGGGTGATGTTGTAACTAGTTCCTGTTAATGATAAACCAGTATAACCTTGAGGAGGTCACTCCTGAAGAAACACAATCTTTGGGGGCACATTTGTTTTCTCACAGTGTATTTAAACTGACCTTTAAACTGGCAAACTATAAAAGTCCAGATTTTTGATAACTTTTGACACTCTATTCTTCTATTAGGTCAAATTTCAGATTGGTCAGGCAAGTTTCTACAACCTATATGTCCCAAATACTACCTAAATATGATAAATCCGTACTTATTTATTTTCAACAAAAGGTCTGTTTTTTCCTTTTCCATATTGTCTGTTATTTGACACAATTCCAGTGTATGTATCTATGGATATACACATCTTTCCTTGGTTTAGCCAGAGACAGCAGCATGAGATACTTCTGCATATCAACTGCCTAGGGGGAAGATTGGTGCACCTCAAAGAGCAGCTGTCTGGAACTCTGCCATTTCTGACAAATCACTCGATCAATCAGGGCAGAAAAGGTCAGGGAGAGGGAAAACTTAAGGAGAAAAGAGCAAAAATTTGTTGTTTCAAGCAGAGAGTGACAAGCTGTGCAGTGTACAGTGTAATAAAATGAGATAAAATAAACCATTATACACCAACAGAGATTTCTTGATGTCTTGTCCTTGCTCACATTTTAAAAGATTTTTTAAAAAATCATACTGTTTTAGGAGTGTATTTAGTTTATATGTGTCAGTCCTATTGATATATTACCATGGGAGCCTCTTGTGTTTTGGATATGGTGACAGTCAACGAACAGCCCCCTTTACATGCTTATTTTGTCAACTATCTCAGAGCTAGCCCACAGAAAACTGAAAAAGGACTACACTGATGGCTTTTCTCAACATAACAGATGTTTTCGCAGTTTTTCCCTACTGACTACAGCGGGAGTTTGATTGTACCAACAGGCTCCATTCTGTTGATCTGACTGGTTGGATCTAGCTTGGAATATATGGTGACAGACAGATGGCTCATCCACTTACCTGCCAAATATGTTTGAAAGTTCATGCCCTTTTCCAAACTGTTTTTAACAAAGGCTTCCCAGATGGTTCACTCTTTTAAATAGCCATCTGCTTATGGAAAAAAAACAGACAAGTGACAAATTAAAGAAAACCGTGAAATTTTGACCCCTCCAGAATTTCTATTACAGTTGCGAGTGGTATGTTTTTGTATCATAGTAGTCAGAAAATACCAATCAGAAACCCTTTACAGTGAAGGATCTGAAAATCGATATCAATTTGTTCTGAGTGGTCATCTTATGATAATACTTTACTATGATGGAAATCAGTATTTTCATGTAGAATCTGTCTCAATCTCTAAAGCATATGAAGCCACAGAAAGCTTTGTCTAGCATAGTAATAATATTAATCCTAGTAAATGAGTTTTACCCTCATGTCATCTGTTGAACACCTATGCAATCAATAGTCAATATTAGATAGCACTCTCCATTGCCAAGAAAGGGAATGTAGCACATCTTTAAGAAAAAATACAGTTACTATCATCCAGATTTCTTTTCTGTGTGTGATTTGTCCTTCTGAACATGTGTTTAGCTAAATATATTGCATAATTAAGTCTCATTACATCATTAATAAGTAGTATATTGCTCCAAAAATGATTCCAGTTAAGTTGTTTATATATATATATATATATATATATATATATATATATATATATATATATATATATATATATATATATATATATATATATATATATATAAATATATGCCCTTATCCTGTAATTGCTAGAGCTTTAAAACCACCCATTCAGTTTTAACAGTGAAACTATATCACTGTCCATCATAGGTTTCCTTCTTGATTACCTGTAGACCAACTTTGCCAAATATCTTCTGTTTCAGCTTCTTTAGTTTCCATTACCTGTAACAGTGGTCTGGGTATAAGTAATTTCAGGTTGACTGGCGGTTCACTTTGTGGCTGTCCTGCCTCTAGCCTTAGGCGGTGGAGTTGCAGTCGAGAGGGAGTTCCTGCACCAGTCAATTACCAGTTAATAAACAGTGGAAGTTTTCTATTAGTGCTTGTTAGTGCGTGTAAAAGATTGTTGGTATGTGGAATTGGGAAAAGATACTGTGACTTTGGAATTAAAAAAAAGTACTGGGATAATTTCTTTCCCTGGGTCCTGTATACGACACCCAGTTCACTGACTGTTTATTGAGATATTATTTTTCTATTAGATTTTCATCAGGCTATACTGTGCAGTGAAAAGAATTTGCTCATACACTTTTTTCTTCTTTCTTTTTTTTTTTTTTTTTTTTTTTTTACAATTGCCTAGAAGTGTTTGGTCAGGACTTTCACATAAGGCAATATTTTATAAAATAACTGTAGAGCACTATTTCCAATAAAGCATATATATTACTTGGGAATTGTGGAGACCAACAATGCAATTGTTGTTGTCGTACATATCATCATTAATAACATTAAAAGTCTCCAGTTAATATAATGCACTGTTGTATTTTGGAAAGCAGTTGTCACAAATCTCTATGTCTTCCACACATTGAGAAGAAAAAGATTTCACAGTGCTTACAGGGGAAAATTGCTTTAAGGAAAAACAGTGCAACTTAGTAGCCTTGGGAATTGAAACAACCTTAATTGGATTTGGAGAAGCCATATTTACCATGGGAGCACTGCTCTGACAGTCTGACAGCCAAAAGCATGAATCATTAAAACTCTTTCCTGTCATATTAGACTACGACCAATAACTATTGCTACTTGCTACTGCTGACATGATGTGCCAAGGGGTGTACCACAGTATCTCTTGGCAAAAAGTCTTCATAATATATAAGGAATGTTGACAATAAATGTTTCCATCCTACAGGAAGGAGATTTAGCTTTACACTTGAAATATATCTTGTAGACAAACAGTAAATGTTTCTGCGCTGATATCCTTAAACCAGTAAATGGAATACAACCTCTTGAGATGATAGGTGGGAGTAATGCTCTTTTGACTGTTGGAGTCATTGGTGACCAGCAGCTGGAAATTCGCTCTCCCATCACATTAACAAATCATTCTTTAATTGGCTCACCTGCCAATTTGGTCCCTTTCCTTCCTCGTGTTCCCTGAAATCCTCCTTCAACTCTCCTCAGCTGGCTTACAAGCTCACTTTTCCTTCTCATTATGCACGTGGATGCATATCGTTTTGTATCTCATACAAGAGGATATCTTTACTTTCTCTGTTCCACTCCTACAGCCCTCCAGGTGGACACACAGCCTGTGTGTCCGTCTGGAATCTTCCGAAGACTTTGAGAAAGCTTGGATGTCATTGATTTTTAAATGGGGCCTCACTGATACCATATTAGCTTTGGGAGTGCCTGTAATATGGACGTTGCTTTAGGGCCACATTTCCTGTGTGCTGGTGTCGATATAATTAGCACATTTACAGGTGGAAACAATTTTACAGGCTTTGTTGTTATGCTCACCCTGCACTTTCCACTGGCTGTTTTAAGAGGTCCAGTAAGTGGACCAGTAGTTCACTGTATTGATTATAGTCATTGCTACTGTTTTAATGTAATGGCGTCATAGTATGCTTCATTCATTGTGACCATTTTTTTATTCAAAAGGTTTTCATGTAATATTTAAGATTTGTTATTTGCACAGACTGATATATTATTTGCACATTGATATATTCAATAATTGTGTGCCTTTACATTGAAGTATCCATTATGGAAAATGGTTTGCCTCTTTTAATGCACACTTAAATATAGGGTCATTTGCAAGCTGCTAATTACTATTCTAATATAAATAAACTGAGATTGGGTCGTTTCACTTGAAATCCTACATTACTGCTTTTGAACACCATACAAAGCAGTAGAGGGCAGATTTACCATGGATACGTTTCTAGTATTTTAAGACTAGAAAGGTGCAATGTACTCAGACACAATGCTATCAAGGTCTATGAAGATTGGCCTACAATGCTTGCCAATCTCAGGTGACTGATAAAATCCATCCAGAAGTGAACCGCTAGCACTATGCTCCCTAGAGTTTCAGTCCCTCTGGTCCATTACAGAGCTCTCTTTCTTTTAACCACAGGGCTTTTCCATATGGACACCATTTATGGCTATTGCTTAATTACCTATCAAAAAACATTCCACAGCTTTTGAAAAGGAAAAGAGGTGTCAGGAGACAAAAGACAAAGATAAAAGAAAGAGGGCAGGCATAAGAAAGTGTGAATGATGGGAAAGAGAATTGGGAACACAGGACTGATAGATTGATAGAGGATGAGCTGTGCATCTCTGGAATGAATTTGAATGGATGGGCACAGACAGAAAAAGAGGAGGAATGCTTTGCAGAGCATGTAAGGAGAGCAATGATCTGGCCAGTGTCCTTTTTTGTTTAGTGTTTACAAACAACCCCAAATGGAGAGAAAAGAGGGAGGGTCTTTGCCACGGGTGGCTATAAATTACCTGTGATTGATGCATGCTGCCATAGAGGACGACAGTTAAAGACATGGAGCTCTCGTCGCCGACACTCTCCACACTCACGCACTCACTTCCTCACTCACTTACTCACTTACTCTCTTCCTCTTCTCGAATTCAGCAACTCACCCACTTCTGGCTTCCATTATCCCAACAACACACAATTATTTGTTCTGTCGGCTACATGGCCTACCTTTAGCGGTCATATTCCAAAGTAATCATCATTCCCAAATAGAGAGCTCCTGGTTAGAGGTTGTTGGTGTACTCTGACACATGCACTTCATTTTGTAAATGTCAACCTCAGTCACTCCATTTCAGGCAAACATTTGTGCAATATAAATAAGCAATGTATTTATTTATTTTACCTATTTGACAGATCATTGATTTTGACAAAGCGGAAACAGGTGCTTTGGTCCTCTTAGTGTGAGAAGAATTATTATAGCATAATTTACATGGCCTTCGAAACGGGTAGCCATCGAAAAACATTATGCTTCTAAATCATTTTGTCTTTTAACTGTCATTCAAAAAGCATGAATATTCTTCTGAAATACAAAGCTACTGTAGATTGCAAAAGTCACTGACTTGAACTAAGCTCCTCAGCCTTGGCTTCTTTTGTTTATGCTGATAAAAGGACCTGTACCATCCAAACTAAAAATCTGTCTACATCATTTGTTTTATTTGATGATTTTTTTTTATTTTTTACATTAGTCATTGAAATTCTATTTTCAAATTACTGGGTAGGCTTGTAGTCTACCATCAATGATGAGGGGAGGTATTTTTTTCTGGACTGAAAATGGTCACTTTTGTTTCAAAAAATGAACTTGACAAGAAATACTGTGCTTCTTGCTATTCAATCTCACTCCTTAAAATAGTGCATGGTTTTTCTGTGTCTCAATCCTTCTTTTATTTAATAGGCTGCTCTGGAAAAAAAAGAAAAAAAAACAAACTCATATGAGTTACAGACTCCCATAATTTTGTTGCAGAATTTCTCAAACCAGCTTACCCCATGGTAACTAGAATTACAACAATATATCGAAAAGACAATGGAATTACTGTCTGAAGACATGCATAATAAAGATGTTTTTTCTTTTCTTTTAGCTTGAAACTGCTCTTCACAACCCTGTTAACTGTGCATTGTTGGGCTTTTCTGCAGCAAGTACCTCTTTACCTCAAGGCTACCTCTGGGTAAGTTATGATAGTGACATGAAGAAATGCAGACTCTTGCACATACCATTCACAGCAGTTACTATTTAAATATTTTGCTGTAAGTGAGAATAAATCTGTCTTTAACTATGCAGATATTTGAAAATTGTCCCCTGGAAACTATTGTAAATGATTTTAATATTGCTGTGAGTAGTAAACAACTGCAACACACAATTTTATGATGAGTGGGACAAATCATTCTCAAACACTACCATTTCATTACCCCTGACCTCTCAGGAATTTAACACAATCTAGGATGAGAAAAGATTTCAGAGTGGGGAAAAAAAAAGCAGAAAATCTTTTTTTCTCTTCAAAAGTTTCCATTTTTGTCCCTGGCCACAATGGAAAGGCTGGTTAATTTATCAGGTAAACCTCTTTTGACCTAAAAGGTGGTTCAATCAAGTGTTGGCCCTCCAAGAGTGAGAGTGAGGCCCTGCGTCTCAGACTTAATTGCATTTGAGGTGCCATTCTAAAGGAGATTCGACATTCACTCAGATGAGGAAATGACATCATTAGCATTCTTGGCCCCATTCCTGATTGCTGCCTGAAATTGTTTTATTTTCAGCATTTTATTTCTCTGGTTTTTACCACCACATAAATGTATAACAAAGCTGTGTTTCCCTTTTGACTTTGCAGCTCTTTGCACAATACTTTTTTAAGTACATTTTGTAACCTTAGTCCCACATAATGTAGATATGCAGCAATTTAATATTTTGGTAAACAACTAATCCATTGAATAAGCCCTCAAATAATTCAGTAATGAGAAGAAACTATGCTTTCTTCTACTGTGTCAACCATCAGATCTTTGCTTCATCACAACCTGCTTATCTGCATATATCCACATACCCTTTACAGTCAATTGAGTAACCTTAAAACATTTTTGGGCTTGTTTTTAGCTCTGTAAATGCTCTTAAAGAAACATTCATTTGGTATCGCACAAGGTACATGATAACATGCTTTGTTACTTCTATGATATGAATAACATTAGTTTGCAACAAATTATATTTTACTTGCCATTACAATTTAAACGGATCACTCTTGAAAAATTTGACTTTGACCACATCATAAGAGCTCATCATTTTAAACTTTTCTTACTTAGATTTGGATTCAGGTGTGGTCATAACAACCCAGAATGATCCACCTGCATGACAGATTGATTATGTCTGGAAATAAAGCTGTTTCATTACTCAGAAAGACATCTGTCTGCAAAGCTAATGTTGATATCCAGCCTTTTTAATTCTGATACTATAGAAGGTGATCACTTTTTTAGTTATCCCTACATGTGTTGTCACAGCGTTTTTTATTCTGCTTTTCCCCTCTCTTTCTGCGGGTGTAGAAGCAGATTTCTGTTGTTTTCTGGTATTCTCTCTATCCATCTTTCATCCGTGTACTTGTGTCTCCTTCTTTCTTTTCTGTCTCTCTGTCCATTAAATTTTAAATCAACCCAATGCATATTGTTTCTCCGTAAGAATGCTAAGTCTTGTTTCAAAGTGTAAAACAAATACAAGTGGGTCTCAAGCTTAAAGCACTCACCTTTTATATCTGATTCTCATAATAATAACATAGTCATGTTTATCTGAGGACAGAAAGATAAAATTTTACTTGTTTAGCTTGATGTTTTTGATGTTTGACAAAAACATCAAAAACTTACTAAAATTGAGTTCTGTGTGGTAAATAATGCTACTTTTTTCTTTATAGAAACATAACTATATTTTAAGGGCAGCTGGATGTAAATTTTCTATTCAGTATACGCACATTTTGCTGCATAGAAACTGGAACATTTGTATGTTCACCCAAGTTTGTAAAAACATTTCTAAAATGAAGTTTAAAAAAAGAGAGAGAGAGATCTTGTTTTAAATAAAAACTTTAGAGCGAGTAATCTGCAGTGTTTGAAGCTCTGGAAAGAAATCATTCAAAACATTTAGTCAGCTCTTTGACTTCTAAACATGACTCTTTCGCATTTGTTGTCATGAGAAGCTATTTAAAACAATATGTTACAAAACATAAACAAAGCGCTTTCCTCAAAAATAAAATATTAATGGCAATAATTATAATAATTATAATCATAATAATAGTGAAGGCCTGCGGTTCCAGTATGAATAATTAGTGGCTGAGTGTTCACGCCCCCAGTTGGTTCTACCTCCCTGGCAGCCTTGTCAAATAAGGGATGACACTAATCATGTTAAAGTGAGATGGGCTATGGGGATTTCTGCACGCTTTGATCAGAGTAATGACATTGTGTCTAATCAGCCTGATACTGCAATGTTTGCCTGAATGCCTTCACCTTCCCCGTCCCACTTTTTCTATCCTCATAGTTCTCGTTCTTGGGAACAAAATCTCCTCAAATGCTGCCCTTTTGCTTCCTATTGTGTACAACAAGAATACATTTGCTGTAGAGAAAAGCATAGATGCATCCATGCCAGGGTTAGTAAATGAACTCTTAGCCTTCAGTTTTTTTACTTTATATAAAGTGAATTCAGACACAGCCACTTTATTCTGCTTTTCACTGGTTTCATAGCAACAATCTACTCAATGCTACTAGAGCATTTACTGACTTAGGTTTGTGATTAAAGCAGAA
Source organism: Xiphophorus maculatus (assembly GCF_002775205.1). Taxonomy (NCBI): domain Eukaryota; kingdom Metazoa; phylum Chordata; class Actinopteri; order Cyprinodontiformes; family Poeciliidae; genus Xiphophorus; species Xiphophorus maculatus. Next base: position 9,992,331 of record NC_036462.1, on the reverse strand, counting down.
CACAACTTTATTGCACAACTGTTGTGCAGGACACAACTCCAGTTGTTTGGTATTTTATATAAATGGCAATGATGTCACTAGAACACAGTATTTTCAACAGATGCTTACAACTTAAATTAAAAGAATATGAGAAAAGAATGTTAAAATGCCTGGCTGAGTCTGGACTGCTTCTGGCTGTTGTTCTTCAGTGACTTGAAACTGTTCTGTTTTGGAGAGGGGGAGCCTTTGCTGCAAGATGAGTGCTCCCAATCTTCTTTTCACCCTGTGCAACAGACCATTATTTGTTCTGGCTCATTTTCAAGAGCCCAAAGGATTGCTCCTGTCCAGATTCTGTGTGCTGATACAAATCAAACAAATGATTGCATGCAAATAAGGATGAGTGTTGCAGAGAACAGCTAAAGACTATATTTAGCCCATGTCCCACTCACATGTTATGATTTATACAGAGGAAATAATTCCTTGCTGTCTTTACAGCAAGCAGGTGGGATTTTTTTTCTATGAAAGTCATATTCGTCTGACCTCCTACAGGCATAACAATTTAAATCACATTAGAACCAAAACACAACACAGGAATTGTTTGGGAATGACAACAGTGCCACCTTAACTGAAGTTTAATCAGAGACAGGTTGGATGTCTTCTGTTTTCCTATTTTATTTCAGCACTGGGAATTAAAAGGAAACTTAAAAACCAATACAACAGTGGTTCATATGAAGTCAAGCCCCAATTAAATCTCGGCTTGTTAGATTTCCACTCACTCTGACATGTTGGACCCTCTTGCACTCGTTATGACTAGTGTAGTTTCATGTGAATATCTTGCTGTCTTCCTTAGTATGGTATCGTTTTTACTGCCCTTTTGCTCTTGGAAGTCTCAAAGACATCTCTAGATGCTGTATGAGCGAATTATTTTCCAAACTGAAACCAAGCATCATAGACTCCCAGCTGCTCTATGTTGATATTAAATTTCATTGGTCCTGAAAACAGAATCTGAAAGTGTATGCCGTGACCTTGTATAATTTCTTATAAGAAGTCAGTTGAGTTAATTGAAAATGATTTTATTTTTATTCTATCTTGGCTTGACTGTAGCAATATATCTCACATTTGATCTAGGCAGCAAAAAAAAAAAAAAAACTCATTGTCAGGCAACTCAAAGCTCTTCAGAAACTTATGAGACCCTCTCTGTTCTTCAGTGATGAAAAGATTGTAGACGTTTAGATGATTGTTTGATCTTCTTGGGATGATATTATGCAATGTGCTATGAAAAAGAGTGTGAGGATAAAAAATGACAAGGCCTGAAAGGATCAATGATCCACACGTTTTTTTAAACCTCCATTGTTGACTTCTAAGAAACATTCAAACTAAGACAAGTTCTCCTCTGACCTTCACAATTTCAAGATATGTAAAACAGTTCAACAATGATCTGAGGACAACTGCTTCGAACTTTCTCAGTTTCAGTAGAATAATCTTTGTAATAAGTATGCAATCAGCAGAGCTGAATGAAAAAGATATTACTAACTTCAAAATACATGAAAGTCAATAAACCAGTCATTAGTGATCAACTTTCAAAATTGTCTTTAATCAATCAGTCAAACAAAATGTATCTGAAGCATTGATTACTCCTTTCTACTGAGTAACAAACTTTAGTCATTATGAAAAAAAGACTTTACTAATGTTTTAAAGGAAAAACAGTCACATTTGATAAAGAAATTACCATTTTATTCATTATAATACATTCTTTTAAAATCTGTTTTAAATTAGGAGGGATGGTTAGAAAGGGGAAAGAAAATTAAGAGATTAAGAGATCCCACAGTCTTATTTCACCACTGTAATCCAGCAGCTCTCAGAATCTGAATGCTATTTTTTCACCTCTCTTTTCAGAAATGAGTTGGTTTCTCTTGATTGATTTCTTACAACTGGATTTTGGAATATTCTGCAGGTTCCTCACTTTGGAACCATGCAGTCAATGCAAAGCTCATGCTCTCAAAAGCCATAAATATGTCCACGACATGGAAACAAATAAAAAACATTCTTAGACAAATAGACAGCTTACCATGTTGAATAATGCAAAATAAACATTTATAACACCAGTCTCTAAAGGTCGATCAACCATCTTGACTGGGTCGGATCCAGCTACTCCAGCTACAAAAGCTTTTTTGAGAGGTCAAACTTTGTGCATGCTGTTTGCCACACAATAGCTTCTTGGCAGGAATAGCTTCAAGACTCCTCACAAGGTTTATCACCCAATGAGAAATTCATTTTAGTGTAACCATGACAACAGGTTGTAGGGGAAAAAGACTGAATTACAAATGTGTGAGCAATTACCTCAATTATAATAATAGTAATTTTTCTATAACCAATATATTAAATATTCAGATTATTTTAAAGTAATCATCTCATTACATGGAGTCACTCTAAACACTAAACTAAGAAAACATTTTCTGTAATTTATAAAATCCATCTGATCAGCTGAAGTTTTCAGGAGGTCACATGAAAGGTTAAAATTTAAAAGCAGTATTTCTTGCTCAAGTCTTTCTTTCTTAAGTCTTTGTCCTTTTTCAATGAGATTTTATTTTGTTCCATACAGGTGGCTGGTGCAGATGAAGGTTTTCAGGGCCACATAGAGATTTTTTCCCTGAACAGGCCCACCCCACGGGCTGTGAAGAGCCTACAGATCAGTTCTGCGATTCGATGCTTGGAGTATGTGCAGGCGCCTTCACCAACAGAGGAGGAAGATGTGGGCATTCATAAGGCCACTGCAGGGACCGGTACCAACATTTGTGTTGGATTAGATGATGGCCGGTAAGCACTTTATCCTTAAAAATGTAACAAAATGCCTTTCAGTACACCTTCGTTTATCTTTTGTTATAAAATGAAATCAGATACTATCATTTGTCAAGCCTGTATAAGATTTTCAATTGTAAAGATTTGCTTGTCAATACTTCATCAAAACAAGAGGTCAGAGTTGATATCCCTGCAAAGTATCAATATTGCCACTTGTCCAAAGATCAGTTTCATTTTTAAATCCAATAAAGCTTTTGATACCCTCACTGAGGAGATCAAAGGTTTAGAGGATAGATTTAATCTCAGTCTCCAGTCACTGCAACAGTGAATAGATTTTTGATTTTCTCACAGAAAGCACACTCAGGTAACACATTGTTACCATTGTATGTATCTTTAATTAACAGTAGGGATTGTGGGGTGCTTTTAGTCACAGATGTGACTGAAAAAAACAGAACAGGGCAGTTTATTTGTGCTGACTCATTATCCTTCAGTTAATGTAACCTATCTAGGGAAAAAAAAAAACTCATCTAGCTATGCAAAAAATTAAAAAGAAAAACAAATTAACAATTTCAAGTCTCATAAGACTGTCAGCTCCAATGCTGCAGATTTTTTATTTTGTCAGAGATAAATAAACAGCAATATGCAGTTTTCATCGTGAGGAGAATAAGATGCTGCAAAGTTCAGATGGCATTTAAAGCAAGCAAAAGATAGAGTGGTTCCACATGTGAAATGCTTCGTGCACTGTTAAATCAAACTGCATGAAAACGAGCTACTCTGTCATTTCAAATGACACTCATTTATCATGTTTCCTCGTGCTACTGTTGTGCTTTCAGCATTCTGGTCTATGGGAGCGCAGACACCGCAGCACAATGCCTATTGACCCTCCACAACCCAGAGGGCTGCCCTGTGCTGTGCCTGAAGCACTCCGCTCGCTTCCTGTTTGCGGGTTTGCGGAATGGTACAGTGATGGTTTATGGAAGAAACAACAATGGTGAGGTTCTTGGTTAGTCCCTCTCTCTCTGTACTAATGATTTTATTTTAATTTTGTTTGTTATGGGGAATATCTTAACTTAAGTGTAGTCCCTCTGAAGGTAAAAAAACATTTTTTTAGTAATGCTAAAACATTTTCAAAGCAATTCAATAAAAACAACAAAGGCATGGAATGATTATATTAACTTATTTTAATGCTTACATTTACAACCCTGTAAAACCATACAAAAAAAAGCAATATATATTTTTTCTAAGTTAGTTTATATTTTTGTATTATGCTAGTTTATTCATTCATATTGAATCATCAGATGATTTGGGTGTCTTATGTTTTAACAACATGACTGGGCCATTTATATACTATCTTCTAACCTTGAAATAATTATTGTATTAGTTTTCACACTTCACATAGCTATGACAAAAAACTATTATATTCAAGGTAAACTTGTTATTTAATTACCCTATAAATATTGGTGTTTGGAAAATAAAATCACAGAATGTTTTCATTATTTTTGAGCTGCCAAAACAGTTGCCTTTAAATTACTTTTTGTCATTATGTTTTTCCCTTTCCTTCAGAGGGATTTTTCACACCCACTGCAAATATGAACGTAACACTTCACCATGTGGTAGATGGCATGCCATGTTTAGTCAGGCGTTGCACAAGGCCAATGGGGCTTAACACCATCTCAGCAGAGGTTTGCAGTCTTCAGAGCCAGCAGGAGCACAATAGCTCTATCAGTGGGTTCCTTTTACCTGGCCAAAGTATGTCAGCGTGCCTGTCTGCCTACTGCGCTCCCCACTTCTCCCAAGCTGAGAGAATGATTAATTACACCAAGCTGCTGCATGCTGATTAAATATTACTATTCATGCTTTATAGATATATATAACAATAAAGGACAGGAGAAGGGCTCCCGAGGGTGTCAGAGAATGTTTGTGGATTTGGCACACCTGTTAAAGATTCATGCCCTTGTCAAGCATGATACCGTCTGCAACAACCAGAAAATACAGTTACCTGACACTTGCACCAAAAGATTTTTTGACATTAAAACATTGCTGCTTTGTTTTAGGTTTGCTTTAGCTTTAGTTTCTCAAGACATGTCCATCAAACATTAGGCTAGCTTTCTTTAAATTTCACTAAAAATGTGTTGAGAAATTTGATTCTATGTGACAAGCTCATTCACTGTCTTTAGGTACGTCAACACAAGACCGATGTCTGGAAACTGCTGATATTATTGGATGTGTATTGGTCAAAAGCTCCACATTTAGACGAGACTGCGAAGACACCTTGAATCTGCTGTTGTTATCTTGCCAAGCTGCACATGTGCTTTTGACCTTTATCTTTTACCTCACTTACTTCCTCCGCATTTAGAAAGTAGTAACCCCTCTCCAATAAACCAAGTGCTCATGTGACGCATATATATCCTGTATCAGAAGTTATGTTGAACTGAACAGGATTAAGTAGCACACGCAGCACAATGCAATCCGCCGTTGTTTTTGTTGTTATCTGTCCGTGCATGCGTAGAACAAACCCTGCAGCCTAGCGTTCTGTGCATGTTTGCTTTCACACCTGCGGAGTACTTCACACCTCCATAGGGGGGATTTTAACGAAAAGTTCCACTCTGAGATCTGGTTTCAAAAAGTGCCAATGTCAGAGATTCTGCTCACCAGAGACATGTACTGTAAGTGCACATCTGAATCTCAACAAAAATGCTACAGTTTCACTGAAAATCGGCACTGTGTAAATGTGGCCGTAAAGATGGAGAAATGCTGTCAAGGCTTCGGTTAACAGAGGATCAGAGGTGCATTTGCAAGTGTGAATTTTGAAAAGGTGGGAAAATGACCTTTACAACATGCCAAACAATTAACCTGTGGAAGTCAGAAGGTATTGTAAAGCTATTCTTCTATGAAAAGGAAAAATAAACAACTGAAAATGTTAATTAAATGGCTGAATGCACTCCCTTCTTTAATTTCCCTTCATTAAGGCACAGCAAATGGAAAGGCTTGTGTAATCCCCTTTAAAATGGGCTTTTGTGTTACCTGCAAGGTCTGGCCTTGTGATTAGGACTCCAAGAAAAAGGTCTGCTTCACTTTCACACCAATAAGGCAAAATGATCTGATGAGACATTGAGAACTGGAGTTCCTTTCAAACAGGGACAGAAGCTGGTGATAACACAGTGGGAGAGTGCATTAAAGTTTACTCGAAACTTATTAGTATGTGGGTGGTGAAGAAGCAAATGTTGTTCTGCACAGTGTGTGATGTCACTTTTTTTAATTCAAATAGAAGACCATAGTTCTATTCAACCCACTGCGAATATTCTGTCACATCACGTGTTTCACAGAAACAGAAAAAAAGACCTTTACTGAACCCTCTTCACTGATGTTCACTAGCTGTTTTGCATTGATAAGTTAGCTCACTGAAACTGGTGGCTTAAGTTGAGCACAGTTGCCTCACTCTATATGGCACAGTTAGTGTAAATGCTGAGGGCCTGTTTTTGTAGTTTATTAGCTACCTTGGGGGGAAAAAGCCTGTGATTTTTTTACTTTTCTGTTAATCTTTGAGATAAAAAGGTTTATGTGTTATTGCAGATGACCTCTGGGAAACTGAATCTCCAATATGTGTTAGCCTGGGAGCAGAGCCAATTCGGACTTTGCTGGTGCTGGATGAATCAGTGTGGGCAAGCTGTGGGAACTCTGTCACAGTCATACAAATATCTACCCTTACAACTCAGGTAAACCCCTATATTATTCTAAAACTCTTGTTTGTGGGTTAAAATTTTCATAACAAAATCTCTTTTTCAACAGAGACCTAATCACAAAAGAAGGAAACTTACAGAAATACATCACAATACCTAAAGAACTTAAAGAACTTAGTGTTGTGAAACCTGAACTTCCACCTGCCATCCCCCACACACACAACTCCGCCCCCACTCTTAACCCTTCTTATTTTTTTAAATCAGTAACAAGTTAAGTTTTATTTTCTAAATTTCTTAGAAAATGAAGTTCAATTTCACCAGACACACTCAGACATGATTACTGAAATGCTGCCCTTTAACAAGATTTACTCACCCAGGTTGTCATTGTTGTGTTGAGGCTGTTGGGGCTGTTCGCAGCTGCTGAATGTAAGTAATAAAGTAAGTTGTAATCCAGTAATCAGTAAAGTAACTAAGATACATTTTTACGGAGTAATCAGAAATCAAGTTGCTTTTTCAAGGTAACTGTCATTTTTAAAACCTCCCTGTCTATGCAAAGACATTTTAGCTGCTCTGAAATAAAATTTCCCAAAAAGTACACTATTTATTACAAATTCCATTTTATTGCTAAACTGTAAAAACATCCTTTATAGTAAAAACAATTCAGAAATACTACTTTGAAAACAAAAGTAAAGGAAATGGATTATTCTATTAATCCTAACATATTCTGTCAACAGAATTCTGTAATTATTTTAACTAAAACATTGCTAAAGCTTTAGAGAACCTACATGTTATCTTTACATATTTTGTGTGTAACATTTGAGGTAATATTCGTTCATTTCAGGGAAGATTTATGAATACAACCTTTGAGAGCCAGCAATCTAATCTGCAATGTCATCAAGATTTACTGCCACTAGAGCCACTACATGGACAATGAGGCAGGCCCTCTTGTAGATTCATAAAAAATGTGTGGAAGCCCTACACAAATAAGCTATACTGCAGGAACTGTGAGTGATGATACAGTGCCTTGCACTATCATTTTCTAAAAGTCAAACTGGCGGTTGTGTCTGTCATTATTTCCATATTTGTACAGTTATCCTCCGAGGTGTTCTCTCTTTTTGATATGTCATTAAGAGTGTAGAGCGAGTTTTCACTCATGATAATGGTGGTCTATGATAATGAATGACATAAAACCAAATTATTCTGGGCAAGGTAAACATGATGCTGAGAGACCAAACTGAAACCCATTACTATATAATTATATGTCCCAGGTGATTGGATATAGTTGAATAAATAGATCGAGTTTTATGTAAAAAAAAAAAAACAAAAAAAACACGTGCAGTAAATATATGCAGGCTGGATAAGTTTACAATTTACTGATAGGATTTATAACATTTATCAAACAACAAAAACAAAAAAAGCAATAGCTTCACCATTTTTAGGAGAATATAATCTAGATCAGATACAATCTTCATTTTAACATGTAATGTAAATGTAGTTAAGTGAGCTTCAACTTTCTTCAACTAGCCACTGTCCAGTTGCTGATTCATCTGCGTGAAATTGAACTCCCTGAGCCCACAAACCTCCGTATGCATCACTAGCAGTTTTTCTGCATGTGTCCAAATGTTGTGATTTATTTAGTTGTTTTGAACAAAGACCACTTTCTCAGCGTCTTTTAGCATGGACGCTGAGCATTAAATTTCAAACTCTTATCTCAAACAATCTGAGGCATACTCTTAGAGAACTTCCTTTAACGACTAAACAAATGTTTGTCTGGTTATATTTTACTGTGTGTCCTTGTGCAAATTAAAACTGGGTAGTTGCCAACATGCAGCAATGCACAGTAGGAAATTAAATGTGATAAGCATTCACACTCAGTGTAGTAAAAATCGCTGCTAATTTTTGTATTTCTTTTTGGTTTTATGAAACATATGTTGAATCAATAATAACCTTAGTAAGTACAAAATGCAGTTTTCAAAAGATTCCATGTACTAAAGTAAAACAACTAATTCTCATTTTATTTAAGTCAAACTTGCTTTTTGGTCAGCAGTTAATTTTACAAAGTCTCTTTCTAGTGTCTGGTTGACATGGCAAGATAATTATGCAGATTTTTAAATACATTTTTTTACTTGACTTGTCCTCCATGTTTGTTTACTCAGAACTTAGGTGTGATTTAGACAGGATTTGCGAGAATTCCTGTCTGACATCTGAATTTTTGAGTGACATTTGTTAGAGTGCAGTGTGTTGTATTTGCCATGTGGTTGCGAAAATACCCCCTCTTTCTGAAATGCAGTGCTTTAGATGGTTGTCTGGTTTCTGTTGAGCCCTTCTATTTGAGTTGTTGTGTCCTATTTTTTATTTTACGATTCTGTATGAACTCTAAGGTTTAATACATTCCATGAATTAGAGCATAAACTTTCAATATTCCTTGTAAGATCAGTTAAATAAAACCAAAGAAGAAAAAGGAATAATATACATGACCATGAATGAGCAGCATGACAAAAACAGTTTAGGCAGGGTTACATAGGATATTTGTTTGGAACATTTAAGTTTGTCCTGACAAGATGTTATGTGGATTTGGGATCAGCAAGATCATAAAAGTATTGTTATTGTCCATTAACCAGAAAGGTTTACAAGGCTTTTTCCAACCAATCAACTGTCCATTCTTCCATCATGAGAAGAATCTTTAACAAGTGGAATATGTTCAAGGCAATACAGAGGTATTCAAGGCAATTCTTCCAAAGGTTTGATGCACCACTTTATGTGATCTTGCTACTCAGAGAAATTGCAAAAAATTATTCCCTAACCTAAGTCTCAGATAGCATTTAAATACTGAATATCATTGTAGAAACATTACCCCCACCCCCTCTCCTTAAATGGGGAATAAGATTGGTCTACAGAAGAAAGGAGTCAAAGTGTTTCATTGGAGTGTATTGGACACAATTCCTAAACACAGGTAATGGGGACTAATACCAACTTACAGAAGGCCATTAATTTAGATTGTTGCTTGTAAATGGCTGTCCTTAAGTGCATTACAATGTAATTCCTACTGTTTTTTCCTAACAAAGTTCTAGTTATATAATTAATGACATAGTGAAATACACCATATGTTGTTTGATTATCTGAGGTTGCAATTGCTTAATTTTAGCACCAGCCATGGCTTTTTTTTTAATACATCCTGATTCCCAAACCTTTGTTTTCTAACATGGTGTAATTACTCATTATCATGGCTGTAAGCTGCAGCAAATGAGGAGAAGCAGTTGACAAATCTGGACTTTCACAAAAAGGACAGCTGCTTACCAAGTCTGCTCCAGGATCCACATAATCAGGAAAGAGCTGAGCTTGAAATGTCTCCTTTTGTTCATCACCTCTTCTTCCCTACCCCTGTCCTCTAGAGACTCATGCTTAAGCAGCTGAATGGCCCGCAATGAAAGCACAGTTCTGGTTCAGGGTGTCTCCCAGAGAGCTTCGCAGGTCAGCTCTAGTTACCTCTTTGCTAACCTTGTCTTACTCCCTAATGTGGACCCAAGGGTACCAGCTGCACAGGAGCCGCTGTGCATGTAAAAAACCTGAACAAGAATTATGTTTGCTCCTCCAAGAAGATAGGACAGATTTAAACAGTCACGTTCTTGGTTGTGTTGTTTTTCTACATGGATTGTCATTGTTTTGTGAAATTTGCTGCACTTTTAAATTGTTTTTCGATAACTTTAGTGGACATCACTGCCCTGTTTCATTTTCTGCAACTGATCCTGCAGTCAAGCATCTTGTTACAAGTCTTGAATTCTAAATCTGTTATTTAAAAATAACCTATACTGTTTCTGGGAGAACAAGACTGTTTCCTATGGTTTCTAAATTGGCACCAGCAGAACCCTAAGGAAGTTTGATAGCACTAACAAATTTGTTTTAGCCTTCATCTTTGTATTATTTCACTACATTGTCTACCCACTACTGGGTTAAATGAAAATTATGTACAAGATGACCAAATTAGACTATACTATACAGAAATACATTAAGTCCCTGTAGCTAAAGCAGCTGGTTTATAAACCAGTTCGTCCTTTCAGACCAAATCTGGGAAATCTTTTTATTTTAATGGAGAAAAGGCCAACATGTTAATCGGCGACAAAAGGGTCAGCAAATACCCTTGGTCATTCATCCGGTCATCGAAAATAATTTATAGCTTCCTGGTAATTTAATCAACATTTCAATATATTTCACTTCGGACCGAATTTGATTTTTGAATATTTGGCTTTAAAGACGAGTCAAAGAGACACAGCACATCTGTCACTGTATTCAATGGTATTTGCTATGTGAAAATATGGGATAAGTCTAAGTGTTGCACTAAGATACACAATCATAAAATAATTACTGCATCAAGGGTACATACTTCCTTAAAGAATATTAAGACAACACTTATATGAAGTGTTGTCTTGTTTACTGTTTTACCAAACCGGGAAGTGACAATTTTAAATTACATATCTTTCTAAATGAGGGCTGAATTGTTACATAATGTTCAAAGTGAAAATATTATCATATTGTAATTAATCATGGTTTTTGCTCTTAATTTGAAAGAACCATGTTTCCGCAGTTTAAAAATATTTATGTCTTAGTACCTATGTTGTTTTTGAAGTGTTTGTATTGTGATAACCCTACTTCTTATGTTATAATAACTAAAGCAAATTTGCATTCAGCTAAAATCCACATTGGTGGGCCAAAGCTTTACAAAAAAAACAAGTAAAAGAAAATTGTCTACAAAATTCAGTTTATTTGTCTGCAAGACCATTTTTAATATTTTTAAATGTCTTAAACTCTTTCGTATCCCCTATTGTGGGCCAGTATTATCCTTTGGAGACTACAAAATCTGAATCCATTCAGCTTTCTTTTCACAATCAAAGTGACTGGATTTATACCCTGCTGCATATTTCTTAGAGAACAGAGGTGAACGCTGAAAGTTAAGTGGCAGAGAGATATTAAAATGATGTCTCAGTGGGCTATTCTGTTGCTGAGCTGTCTGTGGCATCGGCTCATTATTTTTGTTTCTTTTTGCAAAATCTATGAACCGCTCTCTCTACCAAGGTCCACATCTTATAAAACTGTCTTAGTTTTGAATAGTTTTGTTTTTTAAACCATTTTAGTTCTAACAGAAGCCTTAAAGTGTAAGTGAAGTAGCAAAAAAAAAAACAAAACTATAAATCCAATTTACATTTAATCAGAGCAGGAATTGAGAATAACAATCGGATTTTGAAACAGCTTAATTGGAGAGAAAATTAAGAAAATCTTAACCAATCAAGTAAAATTTTATCTACAATTTAGTCAGACAGTAGGGGTTGATTGAATCTGCTGATAGCCCTGACGCTTTTGCTTTTTACAGCCCGATCTTTGTTTTAAAGGCCACTGCAGAGGTCTCTTTCACTCAGATTCTACCATGCCTTAACGTAAAAGGACATGGATGGTGCTTACGGGCTCTGATCAGTACTTACTGGCATCCCCTTGTTCTTTTCTTCACTATATTATTTTCTGCTCCTCTTGGTTTAACCTATCACTCAGCTGCCCTGTCCGCTCCCTCGCCCTCACAGTGGAGATGTGGATTCAGCTCATGGCAAAGGACAAAGACACCTTGTCGCCTGGTGTAATGAAGGACTAATGAGCTGTTCAGACCAGCTGTAGTGTTTGCAACTCTGGCTCTGCTGTTATTTCCCGCCGCTGGAGGTGGACTGTAGGAGGGATGTTGCCGTTAGTGTGACACTGCCGAGCTGAGTGGAAAAGGGCACATTACTACTGTCAAGCTTCACTGACTACCTCATCTTGCTGGATTCAGTAGAATAATACCAGATTGTTGGTTGGGGGCAACATTGTGACTTGTACTTATCCCTGTATATGACACAGCTCAGCAGGCATTCAGCACATTTGGTCCACAGTGACTATACATCATAACATTTTTAGGGAATTCAGCTCTTTAATGTAAAGCTAGATTAAATGCATATATTACTTTACTATAAATATTAAAGACATGCTTTAAAAAAGCCTCTTATGTGATTTACTTTTCTGGACTCCTTTGGTCTCCTGTGATATACTGTTCTTCACTTAACAGAATGCCCTCCAGGTGGTTTCAGACATATGGTTGGCAAGATGGCAATCTGCAACCACAGTATGTCAGAAATTGATGAGCTGAAAGTCGCTGTTAGCTCCACCATGCTTGATAATGATTAATGTGATAATTATGCTATGCAACATATAGAAAGATGAAACTCTGAACACTGTTTTTGTGCAAGCTTGTCCTGTTTGATTAAAAGTGGCTTACTGAGGGTAAAATTTACCTTATAGTTATAAATATTTAACTTTTTGATCACTGCAAAAACACTGAGATGTATTATATATAGTTTCCCAGCTATATAAGGCACCCACTGCTGGAGCATCAATTAAAAGAGAAAAAACATCAAAGGCTTCTTTTCCCTAATTTCAAACAAAGGAAGGCCTACTGGCAAAAGCTCACAAACAGGTGGTAATCCCTGTCTGCCAGTGCACTTGGGTTGGGGTGGGGGGTAAATTCTCATCCTCTCTCAGTCACCCCCACCCCAAAGCTGAGTAATTGCCCAGTTTTATGCAACTTGTGTATTGACGGTGATATGAGTTCCAAGATTATGCCCAAACCACCCCTTGTCATGCCAAAGACCGCAGGGGCTGCATGTGTTGCCACGATAAGGCTCATTGCATTTATTTCAAACAACTCATTAAGACTGTGTGCCTGAAACTCTTGCTACATTGTGCTCTTTAAAAGATAGAAGCTGCACAAATGATGCAAAAAAAAAAAAAAAAAAAAACATTCTCTGTGGATCTGGGACTCTGCGAATTACAAAATTAGGAGGGACATTTAGATCTAATTTGCAAAAGCAAGTTTATGGCAATAAATGGATGTGATTTGGGGATCTCTGCTGACCTCATCAGTCAACATCAACAACCGTTAAACAAATGATGCTTTAAACTGTTAAAAATGGAGGGTTTTAGTTTATTTAGAATAATGGTTGAAATATTAAAACTCATTAGCTAAGTCTGCAGAAATCAATATTTCCTATTGAGGGAATGTACAGAGTAGGTTTTAAAAATATTCCTCACCCCTGAACATTTTTCTATTCTCATTTTTCGTCAAACTTCAGTGTATTTCCCTAGGATTTAATATGCTAACCGTCAAGAAACAACAAAGCAGGAATCTGAGGGGCTATACATTTCTCTTTTTAATTAAATATCTGCAGAAGTCTGACTTATGTATATGTATTTAGCCTATTTTATTGTGATAACCCTTTGTGAAAAAAAATGTCTTCAATAGTCCACTTATTAGAAAATATAGCCATTTATATAGAATTTAACCTCAACATAAATTCAGCTAATTTTTACAATCCAATGTAAATTTGTTTAATTCTGCGATATCTTACCTACAGTCATCTCGGTGGTGGCTACTGCAGTTGAATTTTCCCGTTGGTCACAAGCTTTACGTCACACAGTATCGCATTTGGGCATAAAAACATCTCACTCAGACACGCCTGTGGTTGCAAATCAGGAGTTGGAACTGCATTGATCACTACTGTTTCAGCTTTGCACGTGATATATTCTCTATGTGAACATAGAGAATATATGGATCTTCTCTGCTCAGACTACTGGTGGTATGCTAGAGAACGGATGGCTGTGTATGACTGACTGCTGTGCTGAGGAAGTGCGAGGGACTCACTGCAGCACACTCGCTCAGGACACAGCAGGGCGACTGGTGCCTGCACACATTGTTGCCATAAAAGCCTCCAATAACAAAAACAGTTGCGAGATTTGTCAGTAGTTACCTTCTTGGAAAAAAAGAGGAGTTCAAAGAGTTGCTAAATATAGTGAAGAAGTGTCAAGTTGGCAACAGATTCTTTCATCCTGACCACAGCCTTGTTTAACCCCCTCCACTCATCCCCACACTTGGCTGTGCCCCTCAGTGTCTCTTGGCTCCGCCCACTTTGTTGGAATTTTTCAAAATTTGTCAGGGGTAAGTTTGTGCTTTCACAGGGGTATTATTTACACTTTAATTGTTAATCCATATATTTTTTTCTTACAGAAATTTGAAGTCCATCCAGACCCCATGATCAGCGTTACACATATGGCCTGTGCTGGTGGAGGAGTGTGGATGGCCTTCTCAGAGGGTTCCTCCATTCGTCTCTTTCATACAGAAACACTGGAGCTTCTGCAGGAAATCAACATTTCAACACGTTCAATGCTGCAGAACACTGGTAAACAGACAACACACATCAGTGCCTTTGTATGCATTCAGGCATCCTTATGCTTCAGATATAGAAACAAATGTAGTTCATTGTTGCATAAAATCTTACACAATGGTTTCTGCTATGAACAGTTTTATTACTGATATGCTATACTTTGTTCTAAAAATATTTTACTTAGTACCAATATTAGTAATTTTGTTGGGTTTTTTCCCTCTTTTGCAGGGTTATTTTTTTTGTATATGGATGCAAAAATGTGTCAACAGAACAAAGAGATTATTACTCTGATAATTTCCAGTATTGTTCTATACCTACTTTAATTTAAGCAGTAAATGTAAAAGTTCAGATGAAACTAAGAGCCAGAAACAGCCTTGCTCCATCAGCTTCAAATACCAGAATTAAAACTATTGTAAAATTAAAACAGAAGAGAACAAAGCAAGTCAGTTGGTCAGATATAAACTGTATGGCTTTCAAAGAACCAGCTTTTTATCTGCTTATCTGACCCCATCGCCCACCTCCACTTGTTTTCTGGAGAGAAACAGGTTGGGTATTGTGGGCAAAATCTTGCAACAACTTTACATAGCAACAGAGTAACACAGTATACAGTACAATCCAATAAGAAACAAAAAGGACAAGACATTTGATCCATGTGAATTTCAAACACATCAAGAAACATTGATCAACCAATCTGGAGCAGACTTGAGGTACAATATACAGTCAATATAAAACAATTTCAATAATTTCTTCAACACTTTTTGTTGAATGTTTCAGTGATGCAAAATATCAGCAAGTTTTAGATACAACTTTCTCATAACTGAGGCTGTTTTCCTAATGACATTTTTTTTTTAAAAACGTGATGTTCTACTGACTAACAGACAAGTTCATGTTCACATTTTCTACCAGCAGCAATTGATGCTGAAAGTTAATTTAAAAAAATGATGGGTTATGTCAGCATTTAAAAGCTTTCTGAATTATTTATTTTATCATTCAAACAATGGATGATATGTATCAACACTAAGCCAGAAAATATTTTCATAAGCATAAAATCTTTGCCAAGTCATATTATCCTCATATTTTGGAGATCGTGAGACGCCACCTTTGGAGTTAAAAGTTTGTTTTGACTAGACCTTGACAGGACCTGGAGAAAAGTTTACATTTAACTGAGACAGACCATGCTACAAGAGTTACTTCAAGTTTTTTTTTTATATATTATATTACAAGGGAAATAAATATTTCTTGACTTTTGTTTCTTTTGATATTGCATCTAATTTTCCCGTGTGTACTAGTACCAGTAACCCCACAGTTTTATAGTTTTCATTTAACTTTATTTCTGTCCCAGTTTCTTTATCTGATCTGCCATCAAATCCTCTCACCTTCATTTTACATGTCACTGCTGTTTCAGTCAGTCCATTTAGAATTCCTCAGATGGCGCACTTGCAGTGTTCATTCTTTACGGGTGGATGAAATATTTATCAGCAAGTGCGGACGCCTGTTTTACTTGCTTTTTGAGGGAGGAACTATGATAAACATATCACCACCTGTTCTTTAATCTCAAGTCCTGAAGTTTTGGTACAATCCCTTCGGTATTTGGGTTCTTTACTCATTAAACAAATACTACATCTCACATGAGAAAACCATTTACCTTTTTAAAGACAAAATATAACAACATCTTGCCTTTCATATTGGATTTCATCCGATACTCCAACACACTGAGGATTTTTGCCTGAAAAAACAAAGCACAACAACAGGGATGTATTTCAAAGAAAACCATCTTCTTATTTGGTTCAAAGTTTTGTGTTTCTTTTAAGTGCTGGAGTAGAGATTTAAAGGAGAACAGACTTCCACGATCATGGTATCCAGAAAAAACGACTGGCCCAAAGGTCATTTTCCGCTCCTCTCCCTTAAAATATGCAGTATGTGTAAGAAAATGTGGTTGCCTTAAGGTTTGGCCCTGGGGAAAGTTGCAGGGTGCAAAAAAATAACAAAAAAGTGTTGCTAGGCTCATGTCTACAGGGTCCACAAAGAGAGGAAGATCTTTGACTTAAGTTGTGATTTGTTGAGCTCACAGGAGAAAAGAAGCTCCCTCGACACGCTGCAACCACAGAAACGGAACATGAAATTTTGATAGTTTTCCCTCATCACTGGGTCTCAGCTCCCCTAGGTTTCTCCTTGACTTATGCTAGGACATGCAGTAATGATATACCCCCTAATCCTTTCTACTCTAATGTGATTTCTACTCAATAGGGAATTCCAGCTGCAGTAAACAAGAAAGAACTTTCAGAGGCTAAGGAAACTGCTGATCTCTTATGTACTAATGCTTTTAATAGTTTAATTGTTAGGGTGGAAAAAAAATATTCCAAAATATTTTGAGTGACATACTATAAAATACATGTATCTTTTCAAGCATCTCTTCAGGAAAAATGCCAACTCCCTCATGATATTGCAGTGTGTACATTGTTGTAAGCACTGGAGAATGGCGATTGCTGGAGGGGTTGCTGTAGCTCTTTAATCTCAACTGCTTTTACATTATCCCTTTTTATCAGTCTTGCAAAGACAAAGCATAGTCCCCACATTCCCTGACTTAACTTCAGACTTCATGGTAACCTTTAGAGTGGGTGTTCATGAGGATCGTGTGCTCACTTAAGCTCCAGTAGACTACACAGCAATGCTAGCAGGTGGGAGACGAATTAAAATAAAGGACTTTTTTTACCCTGTGCTCTGTCCCTCCAACAAAACTCAACCTAAATACTATTAAATATTTAATGGTATGGTTCTGTTTTATCTTACACATGCAGAATCTGTTTCCTACGTTGGATGAGTCATCTTTGTGCATTATAACAAATTAATTAATGACACCACTGAGCCTTTTGCACAAAGCATCAAATTTGAAGCACGGCACAGAACAAGCGTGTAAATACAGCTACACAGGCAAATGAGTGTTCTCTTAGTTGTGTCAAAATAAGTGTTGGTGTAATTCAATTAAGGTTGCCATGGATGTTATGATAAGTGGCCTTATGATAAGTAGGCCACAGTGGAAGACAAAAACATTAGGAATCATAGAATGAATTCAAAAATGAAACCCACATTTAATAATTTAGCCTTGCGTTAGATGGAAACAAAGAATGTTCTTGAATGAAAAGAACGCACTTCTCCTCCGCTGGCACTAATGTAGAACTGTAAAACTAAATGAAGCAAAGATAGATCCTGCTCCTTTTAACATGCTATATAACGAAATCAAGAAAGTTAACTTTGAAAAACATATCTCTGAGTTACAACATTTGTCATGTTAACAGAGAACATCAGTATCAGCTTCTGAGTCCAGCTCAGGATATGAGAACATTTTAGAACGTATAATGTTTATACATTTCTTAAACCACAGGAAAGAACCAGTTTGGTTCCATTTCTAAAGTACTTTTTTGCCACATAGACAACTTCCTAATGAGAATGCAATCTCACTTATTAGTTTTATTCAATAAATTGTTTCACATCTGAATAGTGCATGGAACTATAGGATTTCTATTTCTGGATGATTCAGAAAATCTGTTTTAATGTTTTTTCATATCAGTTGTATTGCACCTGATATTGTCATCGCGATTTTTACCAATATTATTGCTACTGCAAGATTTATTAATACATCCATATTGTACTGTTACTCTTGTTCCATCATTTTTTATTCATAAGGACATACAGTATCTTTATTATTTATTATTGGTTTTTTTGTACCCTTATTCTGACTTGTACAATAATATTCCTCCAATCCTTTGTAATGTCTTCATGCTCTAACTTTGGCAAAAGGTTGTAAATGTCAGGAAATGTTTAGTAAGATAGCTGAACTTTATTTTAGACTGACCAGATCCATTAAAACTGACACTAGATGTGTTCTGACTAAGGCTAAATGCTGAAACGTTACCAAAAGGAAGTTCAATCTTTAAATGTGTGCACACTTACACAACTTGTTGCAAGATTTTTAGTGTTAATTTATTCTAAGAGACTTGTTTGTTTTTAGTTAAATTGAATGTGAATTACACATTAGAGATGGAAAAAAGATTTATTATTGTGTAACTTTTTAGATCACAAATGTCTAGCCTTTTTAAAGGGTTGTGTAGACTTTTGAGCTCCACTGTATATAAGGCTTTAAATTGAAATCTAGCCTAATTCAAAGCTTTGCCCTCAGGGATGCTACCACTTTCTCTGATTGTTTTTAACCAATTTAAAATTGTATCATGTCCTCATTATCTTTACAAAAATGATTTGTATTTATTTTCAGCAGACAGGCATTTATACAACATGATCAGACAAAACAGTGTACAATGGGTTTTGTAATATCACTGGTGCAAGAAGTGGAAGAACAGAGGGACCAGCTGGCTCCTGTGAGCAACACTACCAGTCATGTCATGTCCTGTTTGACACATGTTTCCAGACACAAACACCTGTAGAGCAGTGTGTGAAACCACAAAACTCCCATTCAGATCTGCACAAATCTCAAACAAAAAATGTCTGCAATGTCTGTGGTCTCTCCAAGAATGTTGGATTTAATCTGGATTGGCAACAAGAAAATGATTCAAAGTTTTTGGGAACTGCTTCATAGATTAGATTTACTACAGCACTTGGCAATAAAAAGTATTTTTTTCTCATACTTTTACTAGAACATACTGCAATTTTGGCTGTGTTATTTTCTTACAATAGCTGACAAGGAAAAATCCATTTTCTGTCTATGTTTTCTACATTACAGGTCAAAAGAACATGCGGGTGACAAGTCTTCTAATTTGCCAAGGGTTGTTATGGGTGGGAACAGCCCAAGGTTTAATCATCACTCTTCCAGTTCCTAAACTGGAGGGCATCCCCAAAATAACAGGTATGGCTGAACATCATCTTCTGAGGTCAATAGAGACTGGAAGAAACTGTTTTTGATGGAAAATTACTTTGCACTGTCCATTATAGAGGTCACACTTCACTTTTTTGTCATGCGACTGTGGGAACCAGTGCAAATATTGTAGGCAGCTAGCCCACAAATAATTCTGCATACATATATACTGTAGATATATACCATATATATGTATGCAGAATATTTAAAAACTGCTTTGCAGTGTTTTGTTTGTCAGACCAAGTGAATAAGGTGGTTACTTCCCCACTTGCAGAGCCTTCACTTCCCAGCCACTTTATTGCAAGTGAGTTTATTGAATAATATGTAAATGCCCCACAAGCTATGGGTAGAGTTATTGCTTCAACAGTCACAAAATTATGAAAAATAATTTTAGTAAACTGTTAAAGGCATGATGGAAAGTGAGGTTCAAGCCATTTTTCATTCCACATTATGCAGCTTGCATAACATTCTTATTGAGCATGTGATTGACGCCCACCTTGTCCCAGTGTTTTTCTTATGGATGCAACCTAAATGTGCATTCATTTTCACAGGAAAGGGAATGATCTCTCTAAATGCTCATTGTGGACCTGTGGACTTTCTTGTGGCAACCACCAGCATTTTGTCTCCTGATCTGCTCAAGAGAGATTCTGTTGGGGACGGACCAGACTCTGCCTGTGGAGGTGAAGACCGAAGTGACTCCTCCTCACAGGAATCCTTGCAACCGTCCAGTTGCTACAAAGCAGAAGAGAAAGGAAAAGGACGGGGCGTTCTGCTACAGTACAGGCTGCGCTCCACATCAGGACTACCGGGACGGCCGCTGACAGCTCACGGGGACGAGGCCTCCGACTCGTCCCTGGAGTCTTTGGAGCACAGTGTGGAGGATGGATCTATCTACGAACTCAGCGATGACCCAGAAATGTGGGTTCGAGGACGTCCATGCGAGAAGGACGCAGTGCGTAGGGACAGGGTGATATCTGCTGCAGTCATATCAGGAGGAAAAGGTTTTCGTAGACTGAAGGAAGGAGTAGGGATAGGTTCTAGGACAAGTGGAGACTCTTTAGAAAATACTCTTATGGTATGGCAACTCCCATTGACTGTGTAATATGGAGAAAAACACAACAGGATTTGTCTGTGTCAACATCTGCTCAACTTTGCCTCGAATCACCTGCTATACAAATTTAGCAGATTTGAATGTATGAGGAAACGCTGCCTCTGTCACAGAGCTTGACATTCTGTCATCACCCTGTGGAAAAAGGAAGCCAAGACATGCTGTTTGTGACAGGCACTATCAATCTAAAAAGATGCTTTAAATGTTCAGGACTGTGTATAGTCATCTTACCAGCGGTGGCAGAGGTCACCACAGATTAGTTCCATGCTGTCATACTGATCTGGTTTCTCCTCCTGCCTTAGTTAAGACTGATATGCCTCACTTTAACCTCATCAAACCCCCATGTGCTCTGCCACATTTATTTTCTGCAGAGGACTTCAAATAAGAGTGTCCATGGACAGCATGCCTTTGAGGAGAAGCCTTTGTTGAATCCACCATGCTCTGCACAGTTAGAAACGGATGTGTTATATATGTGATCCTGTGGGAGAGATCCCATCGGTCTTAGAGCTGGAAGCTGAAGGCAAACATTGCATCACAAAGCACATTAGCATCACTTTATTAGTCTTGCCTGCAGTTTTTTTCATCCCATACAATGTGAACAAATAACACCTCCAAATATGTATGAAAATATAATCTGTGCATTTCTTTAAAAAAAATGAAATCTCTATTGTTGCAGTATTTAGAAATAATAAGTGTTTTGCTCTGAACAGCTGGTCAATCTTTTCGTTTGGGTCTGACATGTCAGTACAAACTTCACAACAATTGATTTTGGAGCTAAGTTACTCTGTAATAGAGTTCTCTGATAAACTTTTCTGTTCTAGAATTTAGAGATTCATTACCAAATTTTGCAAATTATAATCTTTTAGTATTAGCAGCTTTTTTTTCTGCTTCTTTGTTCACTGTCCAGAAAATCTGTACAAATGTGCACACAAAATAGTTAATTCCCCAAAACAAAGGTTACATATAAAACACAAGTTACATATCAATACAAGATTTGAATGAAACATTGTGGACAGCTGAAAAACAGAGAGAACGCAATGACTGTCTTTATTATCATAAGGAGGATTTGGTGTGAATTTATATGGTGAAATTTTACATCTAACAAGTAGGCATCATGTCTATTGCTTTTGTTATGAAGCATAGTATAAAAAGAGTTCCAAAAGCAAATTTAATACAACCACTAATCATCTTTTTTTTTTTTATTTAAATAAATGTTCATGCTAACATAAAACAACCTCCCTATCTTGTAGTTTGTCGGCCTTCATGTTTTAAGATCACCTAAAATATTATGTAATCTATTGTTAACATGCTAAGAATTTTAAAAACCTTTTTTTTTTAGAAAACAGTGATTAATAATTTTAAAAGGAATGTAAATATTAAAGGTACTGTTGGTTCTCTATTGAACTTATACAAGGACCTTGTATTCTCCCAACAACTGCAAGAATGTTGAATCAAAAGTGGTATGCGAAGAACTGAGTGGTACAGTGTAAGTTTTAAAAGGTTTTCCTTCAAAATGTCTTACTTGTAAATTGTGTTAGCATTGTCAGACTAGTAGCATGATATTAACCCTTGATTAAGAATGAAGCAGAAGGTACATAGTTTCAAATGTGTTTTTAAAGTTTTCTGGCACTTAGATATTAAACTATAAACAAAACTTTGCATATTTTAATTAAACTAAGAAATGGTGATGATTGCAATTTTCTTTGCCAACTTAATTCAGCATAGGACTTTTTCTAGTCAGGAGAGGCTTATTTACTTCCACACCTAAGGTAAATTTGATTTGTAAATACATTTAATAAGTCCCTCATAGCTGGAAATAAATTCCAACAAAATACTGTATACTAACAGCAAGAAATGTATACAAGAAAAAAAAGATTTAAAGATTAAATGCATGCCATTATGGACACTGAGATTTTTTTACATTTTCCCCCAACTGCATAAGTTTTGTATACATTAAACACCCAGTTAAGCAGAATCCTTTAAAAGGAAAGATAATTCTAACTTCCCTGCAATGCTGTTATGAATACATCAGACGTGTATTGCCAGATTATGTAGGATTCAGCCTACTGACACCATAGGGACTGCTTATATCAAGCTTTATTTTTTTTTTCGTTTGGGAAGAAGAGCAGAAGATATTAGGAGCAATCCTAATACAACTTTATGAGTATGTGATATGCACTGTTAACATTTGGTTATCAAGGTACTTGATTATATTCCCACATTTTAAAGATGGATGTATGTTCTTGGTGGAGTCATGTGATGACCTTGATATTTTGAGTGCTAAAGTATTTTTACCCCTGCACTGGATTTTCCATGATATTGATTTTGATGGAAACTGACTCATTTATATCATTTGCATTTACTTACAGTTGATATTTATGTACTGAATACTGAAATAAGAACAAACATACTGTACTATTAGATGGACAGGCTATTGTACTAAATAAACTTATATTTGATTTTGTAAAGCACAGAATTGATTTCATGTTGTACCGGCAAACGTTATGCTCTTGTATTAATTAGTTGTTGGCATCATTTACTTTAGTACTTCAAGCTGATATCTATCCTTTGACAAACATTTTTGTTGAAGATGGCTGGTAAAATAGTAAAACCAGCAAGCATTCATCACAGTTCAGAGTTTGAGTTTGCCATACATGCTGCAATCACTCACCCATGTAGATGCACATTTTTCTTGTGCAGTGAAGCATCAACACAAATATTAAATGGTGAATTCAACCTGGGAGTTAAACAGCTGTCATATCCCTATTGCCTGTTTTACATGTTTTCTAAGCATACAGTAGTAACATTCGTCATTTGTTTGCTGATCACTATTAATGTTATGTCAATTACTACATCCATAAAAGAATTGTAGGAATTGCAAAAGGAAAGCTAGAGGCAAAGTAGAGAAAAAAATATTTACTTTAACCCCAGGTGCAGAAAAGGAATCCCTAATATTGTAATATCATAGAAACTTAATTCTGTCAGTTTGTTTTTGACATTAATTCTAAACTTTTTTGTCTTGACTAAACATCCATTTTCTTACACTCTTATCCCATTGGTGTTGGGAGTGGTGCTGGTGTCTATCTCCAGCTGTCAATGGGCGAGAGGCGGGGTACACCTTGGACAGGTCGCCAGTTCATCGCAGGGCAACACAGAGACAGACAGGACTAGCAATTATGCACGCACACACACGCACACACACATGCACCTAAGGAGAATTTAGACCTACTAAATTAACCTAAGAGTCATGTTTTGTTTTTGGACTGTGGGAGGAAGTACCCGCAAAAAACCCACACATGCACAGGGAGAAAATGCAAACTCCATGCAGAAAGACCCTGGGCCAGGAATCGAACCCAGGACCTTTTTGCTGCAAGGCAACAGCGCTACCAATTGCACCTCTGTTCAGTCCTCTTGACTATGCAATCATTCATTCTATAACTTTAAATTTCTGTGGTTCTTCATGCTTTGCTGTGAAATTTAGAAAAAAAAAACATTATCAGTGTGCAACTTCAAAAAGCCTGTGCACAAACACTCCACACAGCTGAAGCAAGAGGTAGGTAAACATGGCTTTTGTTTCTTTAAACTGAAGTAAAGAAACTTAAACATATACTGTCCAGTATCTCACCTTTCTTGGTGAAGAACTTAACTTAATCCCCTTTACTGACCCTGAACAGTTTGTGAATTCTCTTACATTGCATTTTTGCAATAAAGGCAAAATGTTCGGCAAACTAGTCATCAAATCCAAGCGGTATATATGATTGAAAAGGAAGGATTTTTTAACTATTAAAAGCACGACTACACCCACTTGGTCCCTCACAAATGTATTCACAGTTTTCATTTTGCAATATTTTATATTATGTCACATTTTCACACAGTGACACTCCTCTTCCTGCTGACTGAAAATATATTACTGCAGTTCATTGCAGGATTAATTTTCTCATACCAGCCTCCTGTAGTCCAGTCCTTAATGGCTGGAGGCACAACCCTTTTTTGTGCCCCTCGTCGTTATTCCTCTGGCTGCAAAAACTTGGGCTTTAATATCAATTTCTCACTGGTTTCCCATAACTTTATGGACCTGATGTGTGGCTCATTTGAATTTTTTTGTCTGCCTTTTCTGCTGTAACGTTGGCTGATGAGACAAAAATTCCTAATCATTACAGTCACATTACAGTCAGGTGGCAGAGCAATGTTACCTTATGTCAATTTAATTCCACCCAAATGCAACTGTTCTGAAAGGGTCTTTGAGGTTTCCTAGATAACTTGAGCAAACAAACACCACCGTAAACACCAAAGAACACACCAGACAGATCAGGAAGTTGCAGAGAAGTTAAAAGCAGGGTAAAATTATTAAACAATATTCCATACTTTAGGGATCTCAGAGCACAGTTCAATCCATCATCTAGAAATGGAAAGACACAAACTCATAGCTATCCACCTAAATAGATAAATTGTACAAAGAGAGCACTAGCCAGAATCCAACAAGAGGCTGTGGTTACTGTGGGGGAGCTGCAGAGGCAGACTGCTCCTCTGGGAGAATACGTCAGCAAGAGAACGCTCATGGTGCGTTTTGCAAATTTGCCCTTTATATAAAAATGGCAAGAAGAAAAATAAAAAGAATAAACATGGAAAAGTACTATGTGTGATTTACCTCAACAGTAAGGGGAGCATAGTAAACAAGGGAAAGAAGTTGCTTTGGCCAGATTAGGCCTTAACACTACTCTGCACTCTAAATCCACCATTCCCACAGTGAAATGCACTGGTGGCTGCATCATGCTCTGTGGATGCAGGAAACGGAAAACTGTTCAGAGTGTATTGGAAGATAAATGGAGCTAAATCCAATCCAATCCTAGAAGATAACCGTTCGGAGGGGCATTGGATGGGGAAAATGAGGGACAACATATAGGCTTAAATAAGCAGCAGTAGAAGCAAACAGCATATTAGCATGAAAGGTCAACGCTTAAATAAACAATAAATTATGGGCTAAACATGAGGAGTCAGACAGAGGTTCAGATGTTTTAAGCAACATTTAGTTTATTACAGACAGAACTCACCGTAGACAGCTGAGGCTTTTAAACATAATGTAGCTTCATGTAAATCAACTATGCTGGAAAAGTTGTTTTAAAACGTAAGTATACTTCCTTAATTTATTGATTTATTTTTGTTATTTTAACATT
The DNA here is from genome assembly GCF_002775205.1 of Xiphophorus maculatus. Taxonomy (NCBI): domain Eukaryota; kingdom Metazoa; phylum Chordata; class Actinopteri; order Cyprinodontiformes; family Poeciliidae; genus Xiphophorus; species Xiphophorus maculatus. The sequence goes on along the minus strand of NC_036462.1, from coordinate 9,966,487 downwards.
TTGCCTACCAAATAAAAACAAAAAACTAAATAAAACAACTTGACCAATCCCAAAACAATCTGTAGACAATCTCTCTTAAAAAAAAAGGAAACTGTAAACTTTGCTAACACATTGGATTTATTTCCGTTTTGCCATCTAGATCAGGGCTGACAGAGGTAAATGCCAGATTTCCAAATGCAGTTGAATCCGTCATGGAATGCTATGTAAGTTACATATGCATCCAGGTCCCCTCCTCGTGTGCTTGACTGGCAACTGACAGGGCGCATCCATCAGGCATCGGGAAATAGGCAGCACTGCAACATTTAGAGATGGTGTTTTATGATTAAACTTTGCTGGATAACGTAGTGTGAGTCTCACAGGATTAAAAGATCACATCTGAATGTTCTACAATTTTAAAATTCATGGGTAGTAGATGTTTACAGGCTAAAATACCCTTTCTAAAATGTTTTACTTTTATATTCAAAGGTAGCACACTTTGAAGTGCATACTAACATGATCAAAACTTGCCTCCATTGTTCAAAGTCAAGAAAGAATTTTGCAGTTCAATTTATGTGTGAGGATGTTAGGCCACAAATATGAGTCATATTGAGAAAGGATTATCACCCATGAATTTATAGTCATGTGGCAAAAACCTTTTTTTATGTTTAAAATATGTTTGTTGCAAGTTTTAGAACAGTGAAATATAAAGCTGCTGATTTAAAAAGGAAAAATGACAAGATTAAGTCAGAGAAAATGTACAAATTTCAAGATGTTCTTTTCCTGGTGAACATAAACAGTGAGGGATAATATTTTCCAGAAAATTAACTAATTCATGTCCATGTCAACAAATCCTACAAGTTACTGTTCCTGTTTTAATCCTCTTAACATTTTCCCCCAAAACACATAAAAATGGCAGTAAAATACATAACGGAAATCAATTAAACGCAGTTCCTCATCCTTTTTGACACCTATTTATCCTGAGCAGTCAACTGTATTGCTACTCTAAGTACTTTGTAGTCATTGTTGTTGAAATACACAAAAATGTGACACTTTCTCTGTCTTCTGGATCTTTTTGAGCTAAACATGTGGACTCTGAAATCAAATAAAGGCTATAGACGCAAGTGCTACAAGTTTAATAGTTTAATGACAATTCTGGATGGTACAGGCATTTTCCAAAGTGACCGTTGAGAGACTCCAAGTGGAGCTGTATGAGAAAAGCACATCTCATTACCCAGCATACATGTAAGCAAAGACCTTCCCAACAGGCACTCAACAACATATATATTTTCTTATTTTAAAATCAAATCTCAAACCTGAACAAATTATAAACTTATAGAATAGAAATATTAATTGTCCAACAATGGAGACATTTCTGTGCAACAGCAGCAAAGTCACAGGCAAGAAGAGCAAATAGACTCCCCAAAAATATAGAATATAAATTTACATCTAAAAACAAAATAAAAAATAATGTACAGTATTTTTTTTAACTACAAAGACAAAACCCTCTGCTTCTAAATAATCTTTTGAATGGCTCCTTTCAAGTGAAAGAATGGCTTCTTTCACTTGAAGAAAGTCTTTCACTTTCTTGACAAATGAAAGATGTCAAGAAAGACATCTTTCACTTGAAACATGAAATTACAGCATCACCAGAATGTCATGTCTGCTTGGTTCACTTTAGTAACCTGCATGCCTTTAGAGCTGCATCTGCTGTCACAGATCCAAATATGTTATGGGTAATTAAAAAGAAATAAAATTTAATTAGTTACCATTAGTTTTATAAGGTAATTTTAATAGTCACACAATCATTACAACTTAAATGGAGTAACTTTTATTTGCAATCAGCTGTACTTCCAAAGTGACCTACCCAATGTTAACGACACCATAGCTTGACCATAAAATGTGAGATTTGAAGGATTTCCTAAATTAAAACATTAATTTTGAGACAACTTCCTATAAGTCAAAACCTGAAACATTGTTTTACATGCAGAGCAGTTTATTTAACTTACTCTCTTGTTAACTTTGTATGTAAGCATAAACATCTCAAGATAGATTCAGATATATATAGTAATCCTGGTCCCTGCATCAACTGATGTGCACTGACTGGGTTTCATGATTGTGCTATATGTGCACACCAAAAATATATATGCAGAGAAAATTCAACAATTTCCAAAGGGAACCATAACCAAAAGATAACCATGACAGAATTTAAAATTACATTTGTACACATGTTGGCAGTTCTGTCAACATGTGCTATAACATGTGTAATAGCACTGCAATAATGATAGCAGAAGGAAACACAAAGACAAGAAGAGTATACTTTATTACATCATTTAGATCATTTAGTTTACTAGTTAAAGACATATTTGTTTAGAAAAGGCATGTTATTTCTTTTTTTGGACATCCATCTTTTCAATTAGATTTTCCGTCTATGGAGATAATGATGGGCATCAAGAAAAAAAATTCTGGCACTGGGATCTTTTTCTCATTCTCTGTGGATGTGTACAATATAAGCTTGGCTTATTTTCCTGGCACTGTTGCCACGGGCACTAATTTACTCAGACGTTTGGCTCAAAGAACATGTGATAGGGGTCTCCAATACGCAAACAAACATCCAACAAAAAGGACAACACAACTCCTAAAAGGGTCCATTATACTCCAGTGAAGTTTGAGAGTGTGACGGTTTGTCAATAAAATTGTCCTCAGATGCTCCTTATTCCTGGGTCAGCCACAGTGCACTTCTTTGGCCAGAAGCAAAATGTTGAATTGAGAGGTCCAAATGCTGCTCAAGCTTCCCACTGTCAAGACTTACATATCAAAAGAGTAAAAATGTGTGTTTTTTAGTTGTGGGTCTTCACAACTTCCATTACATAAACCTTTCTATAAATATTCTCTGCCAATTAACCCTGCATTGGGCACGATTTCATTATCAAAAATCCCAGCTTTGCGCCTGTGCAGCTTGTGGCGTCACTCTCTCTACATTTCAGGTATAATTTGCATGCCTCAGTTGAGGCTAAACTGAAGCGGCTGAAGCGTTGCAGTTTGAAGGTCTCCCTGCTTTATCTGCCAACTCCTGGAAGGCAGGCATATTTGCCTTGCTTTTCATTTTCACAGGCATGGCAGTTGGATTGATAAAGGAAGAACAGCGCACTGTACAAACCTTGCTTTACAAAGGAGGACGTAGACACATATTTGCATTCCTAGAATATGCAGATAAAGTCCACACGATTGATTCAGGTCTCATTGTCACCCTCCATCAATGCACATTGCATCTGTTGCACGTACCCTTTATGAAGCCCTGGGGCACATTTATATTTTGGCCCACCTTATCAAGGTGGTCTCAAATGAACTACAAATGGTGGACACTGCTGTGTAGCTTATAATATTTTTGGAAACATGCTTTGTTATTGCCTTAGCAGAGCTTAGCTACATAATTTTTTCGGTCTCTTCTAAAACACGCCTTTCTCTGCCAATGCCCCCGCTGTTCCTCACACTTCTGGTTTATTTAAAAGCTCTTAATCATGAAACAGTTTAATAAAACTTTGATCACTGTACATTATTCAGCTTGTCCCCAGGGTAAGAGGCTGGCACAAGATCATGACCTACTGTCTGTGTTTAATAGTTATTATTCTACACAGTTTTTCAGGGGTCTTCTGTTCGTACAACTGCCTTTAAATATTTGAAACATTTGAAACAGTGGCATTTATGTGATGCTGAAGAGTTTTTCTAACTTCCTTTTTAGGGAAATTATTTTAATTCTGTGGGATCAAAATGGGTGAAGTTCTGGAAACAGGACCAGGATTGAAAGCCATACATATCTCTTTCCAGGAACATTCTGCAGCTTATTCTTGGCCATTCCCAGACGTTCCCAGGGAAAAAAGGAATATATATTCCCTCTGGTGATTTTTGGGTTTGCCAGTGATGTTAGAGCTTCAGCTCCCACACTTACATGTATACAGCACATGTGCACCATGTCCTGTCACAGCAGTGACTCAAATATCAGAGCAGGGACCCAATAATAACATCAGTCTCACACTATGCCATGTAGCTGGTTCACTCACCTTGGGATCTTGGATAATGTGAACTGAAATTGAAACTTATGTCATCACACCATCTGGTTAATTCAGAAAATAATTATCTGACCACTTGAGAGGACTCTTATAGCATTGTAGTGTCATTCCCAGATGGTCAGTTGATCCTTGAATATGAAAAAAATGATCCTGATATTTTTAGAACAGCAGCCCATCAAATACATTGCACATTTTTCACCAGTAGGTCATGACATAGACATGATGCATTCAGCACTAGGGCAAGGTGTCAGACAACAGCTTAAAGCTGAGTGCAGGCTCCATACAAAGCAGTTTATTTGATGAAGTGCAGTTAGAAAATGTATAGGCAGTTTTTCATAAATGCATTTATGTAAACTTGTAGGGCCAAAATTAAAATGCCATCCTTTACAGTCTTATTTTAAACATCCACTTTCACTTGTCCTATTCACCCTTTTGTCTTATAATTTATTTCCTATGAACGTTTGGGGCGCTGAGGCGAAGACCTTCTGTTCATATATACACTGTTATAACTTTTTGCGACTATCCCAGTGGGACCTCTGTGTAGAGGATAACATTTCATTTCATGTCTTGCAGTGAATCAAGTCATTTTCATGCAAACATTTCCCTGACTATTCAAACCAAATGAGAGTGTCTGCATTCGAGTCCAGGCTTCCTCATCTTTGCATCCCTGCTGAATTTTGTTCCCCGCCAGAGAACTCTTCAGAAGTAAACAACATACTGAATGTAGCAGGACCCTGGTAGCATTTCACCAGAAGTAAAGAATATGGCTTGAATTATCAGCACCAGAAACAATATCTCATCTTTGCGTCTCTGTCTGTGTGATACTTCTTTGGATTACAGCATCACCTGCATCCAATGACTTACAGGTTTGTCAAACAACTTTTGTAATTGTTTTTTAGATTTGGTGATATATCCAGGCAGCTTTTCAGCACTTTTACTTATAGCAGATAAGATTTGTGGAGGGGGAAGTTATTTTCACTTTCACACTTTTCCTCTCCTGCATTTCCCAGTCTTTCCTTGGTTCTGCTTGACTTTTTTTGAGGGGAGAAATGTGCAGCAGTCCTCTAGCATATGAAGAATAATAAACCTAATTTCAATTGTACTGTGATACATAAGCAAGAGTGCCATTATTTACCTAATAAATTTGTCTGAAGGCAATACCTGTTAGCAAGACATGCTCAGATGGACTCCAACCAATTCTCCATTATGATTTGCAGGTATGTATCAAAAATGAATGTGCTGCTTTGTCAAAAGAAAGAGGAACATTTTTCTCAGGAAGCTGTCTGTTTTTATAAAACGGACATTCATAGTAACGATTGTTGACAGTCTCTATTTTTATCTTCTCATTTCTCTGACACAGACACTGCTTTTAAACTCTGTCATAGCAACTGCTGGTTGCCTAACCAGAAAAGAAGGCTTGTCTCAAATAATGTGTTAGGATAATCTTTATATTTGTATCGGAAGCAATATGTCTAAACCATCTGTCAATGGTCAGATTTTCAGTCTATATTTCTCATGATGTAATTGAAGCTTCATATATGTTATATTTTAAACCATGGGTCCTGGTATACAAGTTATAGATATGATCTTAAGTAATATTTACTGATATCAAGCGTTCTATTTAGTTGGTATGAAGAATTTGGTTTTATTTCATCTGTGTGACTGCACTGGTAAATGACAGTAATGATTGGCTTTGGGTAACACTGCAGATGCAAAGCTGACATCTGTCAATGATTTTTGCAGTTTTGTGGTGACAGACATTTGTTTCTAATTGTGATTTAAATGCTATTTTGGAAGGCTTTAAACTTAGTCAGATTTTCCCTGATACAGTGCTGTAAAAATGTCCTCCCTTGTCCCACCAACACACATAGATGTTTCCGGTTGTGCTTTTATGTCATACTTATATTAAGATGAGACCTATTGACTTGAGTAAATGCAAAAAATAATGTTTAATGATTTATATATGAAGGATAAAAAGCCACCAAGACACACCTGTCCCTCTATAAAAATGTAACAGCTCCCTGACTCTAAAACCTATTTGTGTCAACCTTGGTGATAAATTTCATCAAATGTTGTGATAGTTTTGCTGTGGAGGAACTGTTTATAACCATCAGTAGTGGAGGATTTTGAAGTGAGAAGCAAGTACTGCCATTCTTAATTTTCTATTTTACTTTCATAAAAATATACTAGGAGAAAACTATGTGGTACAATAATTATGAGTATTAATAATTAATTAAATATTTATTTTTGTAATAACCAATTCAATCTGATTAAGATCAGGTCAGAAAAGTGGGAAAAGAAAAAAAATCACAAAATGTGACAATGTAACTTGCGGTTTGCTTTTGTGCTTTTATTATTTTGGCCCAAATGCCATTAAAATTGTCCTTTATTGCCAACAGCTTTATACTTTAACAAGGTCTGCATTTAAATCCCAAGATTTAATTAGTTACCTTTCTGACAGTCATACTATTTTTCCCTAAGGCCTTTTCCTTACATTAGCAAAGTAGTTAAGAAGTAATTGTGAGGAAAAGAAAGTGTTGATAATAGGTCTGTAAGAAAACTAACAGAGAAATATTCTTTGGTCTCAAAAGAATGTAGTTATTACTTATTTGGCCATTTAGAAAGCCAGCTGCGTTCTGTCAGCTTTTTCTGTTTCCACTTTACTTTCACATTTTTCTGCTTATTTTTTTAGGCTCCAAGAAATATCACTTTTACTTTAAAGGTGAGGCAGATAATGATGGGCTTAACGTAGCATAGGTCTCACAGGAAGGTATCAAAACAGGTAATACAACATACTTACATGCAAGTCTTTGTTCAATGGATTCAGCCATTTGTGTGTTGCCTAGTAACACGTGTGTGTAAGAAATGTGTAGAGCCCTCCTTTGCTAGATTACTGTATTGTGTGTCTTAGAAGTTTCTCTCTGTAGTGTTGCAGGGTTTAGTTCTGTTAAAGAGCAAATGACTGAACTGACAGTTTTCCTGTTTATTTACTTTCATTTGTGTTTTCTTTTATTCTTGTGATATAAATCACTTGAAGATATATCACATAAAACATCTCAAACAGAGTGATTTTAAATGGTTTGATCCCCTTGTAAAGTAATAAAATGAAAAATAATAGTCTTGAGGGCTGTAGAAAAAATGGAGAAAACTGTTCTCTTTTACTAAGTATTTGCCGAAGTTAGTCCAAAATAAATCCACACCACACTTTTCATAATTTTATTTAAATAAAATAAAAACAAATAAAATATGAATCATGTTCCTCACACTTAACACTGCCTTGTGTTGATCCATCCTATATAATCCCATATTGAAGTTTGCTTTTCAGACAAAATCTGAAAAAGTTCAACGAGTATGAAAGATTTTTGCAAGGCAACTTATTAAATAATTAAAGCTGATAGCATTAATAGGCAACTCAATATCTCACTTAAACAATTAAATGAAATTTAGGTTAGCTACTTTATTATATATGGACTAAATCCTTAAAGTATTTAAATTCAGATATTGTGATTTGTTCAAGATCAAGAACTTTGAGCTATTTTTCATGCCAGATGGTTTTAGATCGTGCTTTGGTTACCTTAACAAAAGATTACCTATTTCTTCTTTCAGTCTGCTTCAAATCCTTCATATTTCAAAGGCTTACATAAAAATAAACAAGTATTTGCCTTTTAGAAGAATGGCAAACAGACATCTGCGGTAAACACACAAAAATGAATAAGCTTGTAGATCATCTTAGCAGAGCTGTCTTTGGCAACAAATATGAGTCAGCAAGCAATCACAGAAAAGGTCTAGATGACAAAACTGAGTTTCTAAGGGAAATATCACAAGTCCAAACACATTTAATACTATTGCAATATAAGCACTGTTCAATACATTTCATTAGTCTAGGTGTGCAGGAGTGTATGTGCGTGTGTACACTGTGTTCCAAATTATTATGCAAACTGGATTTAAGTGTCATAAAGATCAACTTTTTTGTTGTGCTATTAAATTTATAGATGGTATTGTGTGACAGGGCTCTTTGAATCACTATAATTAATTTCAGAGAGCTGGGTTGATTAGTTTGTCTGGTGAGCTCAGTTAAAATAAATCTACTTAAGAAGGATGTTCCACATTATTAAGCAGGCCACAGGTTTCAAGCAATATGGGAAAGAGAAAGGATCTCTGCTGATGAAAATCATCAGATAGTGTAGTGCCGGATGACAAGATATGAAAACATTAGAAATTTAACAAAAACTGAAAAGTTATCATACTGTGAAGAGATTTGTGGCTGATTCAGAACAAAGATGGGTTTGTACAGATAAAGGCATAATGAGGAAGATTTCTGTTAGACATATATATCGGATTAAGAGAGCAGCTGATTTATACTGTAATAGTTCATGACTTGAAAATTATACTGACCATCATTTGCATTGACCATTTAAGAAAATTTCACTTGCATAATAATTTGGAACACGGTGTATATGTAATTTAATAAAGTGGTTTGACTTATAAGTTTATTGTATTAATGTGATGTCTGCCATGACAACACTTGCTATTTTGATGCAGCAACAGTATTGTCTCTATTTGTTAAACATTTTAAAATTCTTTTTTATGTTGTCATTAAGATTTCTAATTGCATTAGTGAGAAATGCACACTTTGAGGCTGCTGATTCCCTCAAGTTGCCATGGTTAATTATATTATCTACCTTCCATTGAAGAGGATTTCTGTTTTGCTCACTTAATTCAGGACTTTCCTCAGAGTTGAGCTACCTAACTAATACAGCCTGTGCAGAAACCAAAAGTCTTGAGTATCACTGGTCCAAGTCGGTCTACTCAGAGTATCTGCTTTCTAAAGTTAAAGTCAAATACAGAATCTAAGAGAAAAAAATAAACACAACTGTCACTTTAATGGCTTTCTTCTGTGTTTGCACAAAACACACATTTTGGTGTTTCTAAACTGATGACAGGAGAAAGTGTGTAAACGCATGTTTACTTTGTGTCTGTTTTGACCTTGTGGTAGATTGCAATACCCATTAACAGAAACTAGATTTGTGTGTGTGTGTGTGTGTGTGTGTGTGTGTGTTTTTTTACCTAAGAAAAAAGGTTTCTTTCAGAGTTTGAATACATAATATAAAAAAAAATGTTTTATGAAAAATATTTCAAACCCCTACCAAACAGAATATCGCAAATGAAACAATGTAACAGAAATAAATGCAACTCCATTTACGAGTATACTATTACCTTAATTTTTAGACCTGCCTTAGCAGAGTACAAACAAAAAAAATCAACAAATAAAAAGAAACAATGGAATTGTGCTCCTATTGTACTACTACTCCTGTTTTTTATCTGTTGTCATTTCTGTCTCATGTTTTGACAGCTCTCAAGGTTTCGCTCTTTAATTTTCTTTACAAACACATGAAGGTTTCACCAATATAAGATCTTTTTCATTCTCATTTTAGTTGATGCACCATATGTGAATGGAAATGTCGCCTTATTTCCTTAAGAAGTAAATTTTTTGTTAAGAAGAGTTGAATCTAAAGAAAATTAGTTCTTTAAGGAAGTGTGCTTTGCTTTGAAATCTGTTTCTGTTAATTGACTGCATGGTAATGTTAAGCAAAAAACATGCAGGCAATAATGTATTTTTGTTCTTTTAGCTAAGGTGTTTTTCTTTTAAATCATCTTTAAAGAGATGATTACTCTTCTTTGCATTCAGCATTTTCATGTGCCTAATTGTACTTTATTCTTTTTCATTTGACGTTTATTTTCACGCACAATTCATATGCATAACAGGATCTTATAGTTTGCAACCAATCAAAATGACAAGCTGCATAACTGAGACTTAAAACAAAATACTGTACATTAAAAAAGTTTAATTTATGGTGAACAAGCTGTGTTTTTGCTTATTTTATGGAAAGTGCTTCTGTGTTTCAACTGCTGACTGTCTCTGTCTGTTTATGTGTTGCCTGAGTTCAGTTGAATGGATTCATGGAAGAATTCATAAATCATATTGCCAAAGGACGCAAAAACGTCTGTGATGTCAGTTCCAAAAAACAAATTCATTTGGGCACTTCAGGGTAGGTATGAAAGCAGCATAAGTTTCCATCCATCCATCCATCCATTTTCTGTTCACCCTTTGTCCCTAATGGGGTCGGGAGGGTTGCTGGTGTCTATCTCCAGCTACGTTCCGGGCGAGAGGCGGGGTTCACCCTGGACAGGTCGCCAGTCTGTCGCAGGGCAATCATCGGTTTCATCCCAGTTATTTACTAAATACACTTTTTATTTGTTCTTGTTAATATTACTATTTGCATATTAACACAATATGCAAACAGTGATCTTACCTAAGAAATGCATTGAAATGCTTGCATTGGAACAAAATATTACTAGCGTTGTTATTTGCCTCATCTTTTTCAGAAACTGTCACAAACTACATCCGAATGTGGGTGCAGAAACACAAAGCTACAGTTACCGAAGTGATTATGTTGCTGTCACAGCTTGAAGTGTTCTTGTATTTGCCAAAGTCTGTGGGATGTTTTTGTCACATGTCTGATACAGTATTACCAATTTGGTATTTAGATTAAGTTTAAATGAAGCATTCGTTGTGCTACTTTCTGATAATTTGTCCTCTGCCACAGACATCCAAGCTGAGAATTAAGACATCAGTTTGCAAAACAATTCAGTCTGTTTAAGCTCGGGGCCTTTTGTTCTATCTGCAACACAAGTGGCAGAGGGAAATATTGTTTTGAGTAAATGCACAAATAGTATGTTAAGGTCAAACTACTTCATACATTGTACAAAGTTTAGCGAGAGGGTTGTTACCTGTTGTTACCAGCTAAAGCTCTTTAAGACAGACTAAATTATCTTCTTTCTTTTGGGTGAACTCTTTATTCTTTTAGGTGCCACTGATTTAATACTTTCTATGCAATATGACAATTTCTGGAAGTTACAGCTTTGCTGCTTCCTATTCATGGGGCACAGGTATCTCAACCCAATGAAAAATGAAATGGGCAATTACCTTAAATAGACTTCAGAGTCCAATTGGTCCAAGATCAATGATTTACTAGGCAACTTATCATTGTAGTATAATGAGAGGCTAGAGACCTTAAACATGTACAGCTCAGACAGTGTGACATTTCTATGCATCCTCGACAAGTATTAAACTGAATTATAGTAGCATGTTTAATCTGTTATCGCTCTACATTAAAAAAAGGAAGAGTATATTTCAACAAAAATGATGACAGCAGGAAAATTCACCTTATTGGGTTTTTTTCACATTATTAACATTTTTTTTCCTGAAATTTTAAATATGACCATATTATATTAATAAACATTTTCTTCATGAGACTGGCAAAAATTCTCATTCACATAGTGAATATAGGCAAGAATTGTCATTTACATAGTGCATATCAAAATGTTCTGAATGTTGGCTGATACTGCTTGCTCCTGTAGATTCTAATATATTTCCTCTTTTCATTTAAATATATGAAGTTTATATGTTATTAGTTTATTAAATTTTTTTTGAAGCTCGGTTTTTCTGTCAGTCCTGTATCAGAAACATGGCTAACAGAGAACTCGACTGAACATCATAAATTATCTAGATACAGCCCTTTCAGTTATTTCTGATTCATATAAATGATTTATCAAAAGTTTTCAATATTCTTTCCCCAATCATGTTTGCTGATGATACAATTCTGCTTCTTTCCTATTCAAATTTTGATTCCACTTTGAAGCATGCTAATTTTGGTGTGAGTGGTTGAGCTTCAAATTTGTTTTAAAAAATCATAATTAAATTCTAAAAATCCAATATCATCATTTTCATTAGTAAAAGTTGTATGTTGAAGTTGTATTTTGAACAAGTTTCAAAAAAATATGATTGAAACTTGTATTGTATCCAATGTCAATACAATATCACATGTATCAACAATATTTCTTGGAGTCATTGTTGATGAAAACTTAAGGTGGAAAGATCATACGGATTGGATTTGCAGAAAAATGCATAAATATATTAGTATAATAAAGTGGATTAGTCTTTTTATCAATGCAGAATGTTTAGTTCCACTTTGCTACAGATATATCTCTTATTGTAATAAGCTAAAAAAAAGATTCTTCAAGAGCACTTTGTTCCTAACTCCATCTCGATCAGATTATTATTTGACTTCTGTTTCTAGCAGAAGGCTCAATCTGCAGGTCCTTGAACATTTTTCAAATTTGTATTTTTGCTTACAAGATTTTGAATGTCAGAAGACTACAGTATATCAATGCATTTTATCCATTATTTTAAATCAAATTTAGATTAAAATGATGTAATTAATGCGTTATGATTGTGACTTTGTCATTGGTATATATTCATTCCAAATTCCCATTCATATTTCTGAAGTTGTTTATATGTTTTTAAGTTTTATATGAAAGTATTTTCTAAATTTTTTATCAACTGAAAAACATGGTCCTATTGGATTATTTGTATTTTTTCTTTCCTATTTGGGTGGAGGCTTTATAACCCACATTTTTTTTCTCTTCCTGTACTGTTATCGTTATTTTTTCTCAAGATCAATGTTCTGTGTTTTAATTATGGAAATAAAACTAAACACTTCAGAAAGGTGCAATCTTCAGTCCTGATAATAAATTTGCCTCATTTGTTCAATGCATTCTGGTAGAAAAGCTTCACTAACTCGAGACTCCTTGTCCTGCCGGGAGTTTCATTTCTGTCCTGCCCTATCCATAAAAATCATGATTGCAAAAAAACGCCATTTTGTACTTGCACTTATTGTAGGGTGTCTGTCGACTAAACCTTATGCACACTATCACTCCTTTCCAGCTCCAGGAATTATGTTCGTGCTCTACAATCTTCTCCATCAGTTCCTCATTTTGCTCAATATAAACCCATCATGGACAGCTCTCTGCTTGATTACACACTAACCATACCTTACTCTACAATGGTGATCGCTCTATATTTTAAGTTGTCTTAGTAACTGTAGGAAAAAATAATCTGTAAAAGATAATGGACCTGTCAGAAAAAAAAATCTATATAGTTCTACCTATTCCATGTAAGTGCCGTCCTAATTTTCACTGAAATATAAAAAATGTTTTCCCCATATTGTAACATCCATTTATGTGCAGCAATTACGAACTTGTGTTTGCAAGACAGTATAACGTATTTTTGAACAATGCTGTAAAAATTGTTGAGCATCTAATAAAATGACATGTTTATGCACATATGGTGCTAAGTGCATCAAACACAACTCTCCAAATCTTGCAGTAGGGTTTTACTCTACCAGGTAAAAGGTGGTGTACAAATCGCCTAATTTAAAGAAGTTTATTTTTTTTTTGTGATGTAAAGTACACCATCCTTGTCCCTTATCAATATGAATTTGATTTTGGGCTGTGTTTTGAAGGAACAGTCTTTGGAGCCATTTGTTTTTTAAATGGTGGCGAACACATAATCAAATTAGAGTAACGTTGTTTATTTACTTATAAGGTGAAGAGGTTTGCAGTGTACAAAAGTATTCTTTCATGTTCTGTAAACACTTTGATATGATTACCTTATATTGTAAAACCTTAAGTGAAGTAATCTTCTAATACATATTACCCTCTTACAAGACTGACCAGACTGGGCTATTTTATACACTGTCACTGATTAATGTTTTGAATTGTGGAACTTTTTTCACATTGATGAGTAAAAACAATCCTGAATTTTATATAAAAACAGCAAAAACAGAATTATATCATTCATTTACTTATTATTTTCACACAGTACATGTATTGTTTTTTTGTTACAGTTACACTGATGTTACTCTCTGAACTGATTTCAAATAGTAGTGGAGATGACCAGGCCAGAAAAAACCAATGAACTTAAATGACTTCCCATTAGTCGACTTATTTATAGCTCTGATGTTCGCTTAACATTTTCAGCTTCAGCACTGCCTTCATCCCAACTACGGGGGAAACTAAGAATCTAAGAACTTTGTGGATAATATTGTGAACGATGACCCTAAAAAACTAGTTCTCAATTCAGTTCATAAAGGTAAAACTTATTTCAAGTTCACCATTTCAAAGTGAGTTCTTGATATTTTAAAAAATGATGAAGTTTAAACAAATTTATGTTATATAATTTACCATCTAACGCTGTCACCTTTTAAGTCTAGCCTCTGCTAAAAAACATGTTTCTCTTTAACTTTGCTCATCTTAATTCAACCCAGAAATCCTCCTAGAGACAGCTTGCCTGCAGCAGACTGCTACAGTTATGACAAAACCAGAGTGCAAAAAATGTGATCAACTTTGATGGATGGGACTTGAGACATTATTTTATTCAGGACGCGGTCTTTATAGACAAGGATGAAGCAAGTGGAACAGGATATCGGTACATTTTAAAATTTATTAAATTGTCAAAAAGTTCTCTTTTTGTCAATCATTTTTGAGAGTGAAACTCAAAATATACAGATTTAATACACAGTGTGAAATATTTCAAGCCTTTTTTTGTCTTATTTTGATGATTATGGTTACATATAATGAAAACAGAAAATTGAATACCATAGAAATTTAGAATATTGTAAAAAAAAAAGTTTAAAAAAAGTTAAATATTTAAAATTCATGATGCCACACCCTAATCAGTTAATAAACACAAAACACCACAGCAATGTTATCTTGGCCTCTAAATAGACTCACACTTAGGGTCAATAGGCAATCATACTGTCATATTTGTGAGTTCCTCAGGACCCGAATGCAGAACTGAAGACCACAGGCCTGGTAATAACCAGCCCCTAATACTACGCTTTGCTTTGTAAAGAGGCTCTGGGCTCCTGGCTATTGAAAAACAAATGCTTGCTTGAGGTGTGTACTCTGCTTTAGTTTTACATTTAAACGCTAATGTTTGGCCATGATGTTCAGTATATAATGCATCAGTTCTATGCTATGAAGTTTATAGGAAATTGCCTGCACTGTAAACACTCCACTGCGAAGAGAGAAGTGCCAAGCTACTAATTCAATATTTGGAAGCGTGACTAACACGGACTGAGTGGCTTTGATCATTTTCACTGCTGCCATTGCTAAATCTACAGCCAGACTACAATTATAAAACAGCTTAAAAAACCAATGTCATTGCTCAAAGCTCCTCCTTCTCTTCGCTGATTGACCCGGTAGAAATTCTACCGGGGGCCCACTTTAAACTGATTTGAGTACTCAGGCTGTTTGATGGCATTGCTTGTCAGTTATTGACCAATTAATACGAAGGTCAGTTTGTATCTTAAAGAACTAGGGGTTTGAATGAAGCCAAATTTGTATTACATTTGCAAAAGTAATTGCTTCATGCCTGTATTTTTCTCCAAGAGGAGAAATGTAGACAAAGCACAAGTTGTTGCTGCTGAATCGCATTTTAACATTTCATTGAGCTTGAATAAGCATGTAAGGCTTGTATCCTCCAAATGAAAAATATTAAAACAAGAATAATTAAAGCAACAATGACATTTAAAAGAAGGTAGATAACAGGAAACAGGAAAAATTAGTTTGTTTCCAAGAGTTTAAAGGGACATAATTTAGATCCAGTCTTGAATTCTGGCCTGACAAAAAGGGAATTTAACCTTCATTATCTTCCTTATAAAATATAAGACATATTTTCATAAAATGTTACTCAAAGTGTATTGTTTCTCTTCTTTAAAATGCATGCTAAGGTCATGTTATATTTGAATAGGAGATAATATTTCCTAAAGACTGTAAATATTGACAACTAATTTTATGTTGATAAACAACTATGATGCAGTGAAATTTAAACACTGAAACCACAAACTGTAAAATATTAAATGTAACTGGCAATTCAGCAATTGCCGTAATACAACAAAATGTGGTAAATGAAATGCATATAATGTATTATGTTCCTAGTGATGATGTTTTTGTGACTGATTACAGCCTAAAAATATACACAGCAGGTTTTTTGTTGTATGTTCCATGAGAACTTAGACAAAACAAGAGAAACTTAGATGCCTTCCAGCACTTTTTTTTTTTTTTTTACAATCAAATGATTTAAAGTTTCAAGGAATAATGTGAGCTTTTTTCAAATTACTGTACTCTAAAGGCTTTTGCACAATCAAAGCACATTCAAATCCTTTTGATAAGTGAGATGGCTGTAAGGACCTGTGAGCTAGTTCCCATGGGCACTGTGAAGCACCTTTGAGCTCTAATGATGTAAACTAGTAGAACAGAGTACAGTAGGCAGTGGCATAAGGGCTTAATTGTTCTTTCGACGAGACAGCACCTGAAGCCCTTCTCCATCTCCAGGACTTAATGAGAAACCAATGCGCTGCAGTTAACTCACCTCTTTCTGTGTTGTTGTGATGACAGTTGAAAATCAGTCGAGTGTGCACTGGTTTGGAGCATTTCAAGTCAAATTAATGTCAACACATGCATTGCTTGGATTAATAATGGTTTAAGGGAATGAGAATTTAAAAAATTAGGAAACACCTCTGATGAATGGTAAACATTTTTGTAATTAAACAGTAACGTTCTAGTTTGCTCTGCTTTCGTCTTTCCAATGCTCAGCTTCAATAAATAGCTCGATTAGAATCAGTTTTGGAGATTTTCTGTATATGGACCAAATGAACTAAGGCAGAATGTGCCCCAACAGGTACAACGTGTTATTTTAAACTGAATATGTTCAAGCATTAGATTAGAAAAAAGGTAATGATGTGTTCAGCTTTTAAATGCACTGCGTAGCCAAAGAAAAAATTAACTGAGCAAATAGATATGAGCTTCCTGGATCATTACTGCATGGACTACTGCCGTCCAGCTGGCCACAAGCTATTTAACCCCGGTTGATGCAATGAGTAGCTTCTTATGTCTTAAACAAGAAATGGAAAGACACATCCTGTGTTCGTGGAAAAGATGTTTGTCAGTTTAAGGAGGGTCAGATCATTGGAATGCATCAGGGAGAGAAAACATTTAAAGAGATTGCACAAAGACATAAAATTGGGTTGAGAACTGTGCAACACATTATTAAAAACTGGAAGGATAGTGGGGAACCATTGTCTTTGAGGAAGAAATGTGGTTGAAATAAAACCCCGAATGTCTTTGATTGGTGATCACGTAAACATCTAGTGACAGCAAATCGAAGAAAAACAATAGTGGAACTCAGGGCAATGTTTAATAGTGACAGTAAGAGCATTTCCACGTGCATAATGTGAAGGGAACTGAAGAAATTGAGACTGAACAGTTGCGTTGTCAGAAGAAAGCCACTAATCAGTGAGGTTAACCAGAAATTTGAAAGGGAGCATTAAGATTGAACTCTACGGCAATGTAAGAAGGTCATGTGATGAGTTCAGATTTAAGCTCTTCCAGAGAGATTATTGACTAAAAACAAGCTAATATAACTTACTGAAAAGTTAGTTTTGTTTTATTTCAAGTTTACTAAGACATTTGCACTAGCAACTAGGCACAAATGCTCTGTAAGATTTAATGTTTTGTAGTGCAGGTAAGTGCCAACTGGTGTTGTGCTTTATGATGGCTTCTGAAATCACTGGTACAAACTTACAAGAGTTTATCTTTCAAAGTTGTACAAATAATATTTTGTTCTTATTCTGAACTTGTTAAAGGAAACAAAAAAGGCTCTGTTTTAATAAACTCATTAGGAAAAAGTTGGGAATAAACTATTTTTTTTCCTCAGAATTGACAACCTACTGTGTAGTCATTAACAAAGTATTTTCTGTTTCGGCTCTCGGTAGACTTGTATGAACTTTCTCGATCTGACAATCTAGTGTCAAAAAACAGCCACTGAACTGATGTGCTCTGTAGATTTACACTTGAGAGTTTATCACCTAGCGTGCTAGCTTTGCATTATTCATTGAGAAAGGAGAGTGAGACTGCACTGTGAATGCAAACAGCATTGTATGCACACTGCCATATGAAAGTACTGCCGTAACAATGCACTTGTTTAAACTCTACGTTTGGTACCAGGATGAAACGACCAATACATATCATTGTTATAGTCTTTGCTATATTTACTCAACACTAACATGATAAAAATGAATAGTATAATCTCACTGTCATTTGAAAGAATGCATATATTTATATGTGGACTCATATGAAGTGTGGATGTATATTTAACATCCACTCAGTCAATGAAAATGTCCACCACTGCAGTGAGAATATAAATAGCAATCTCTGTACATAAACTACACAGTGTTACTGTTAATTAAAGACCATTTTTCTTTATTTAAGTTGATTATTTATTAACTAGTTAAGTCTTATACAACCATCAGTAGATGTAATTTATGGTGGAATTAAACAATAGACATGACTGAACATGACTAAAATAAGAGAACCGATTTTGTTGTGTAATTGTGTTGAAAATGGACAAAATGTGTCTCATATAGATACTAATGGCAAGTGTTTTTATAATACAAGCAGAACTAGCTCATCCCCTCAGAATATTTTGAGAAGATTCCAAGCTATGGATGTATGTACATCAGTAGAACATCAGCAGCCTTGAGCAACCTTTGTTAAATATAATTGGATATTATTGTAAGCTGTATTCATAGGCTCTGCTACTCATATGCTCTCTTAAATATCAAATACCCTCCTGGAATGCCTTGGACGGAGCCTTTTCATAGTTGTTTCTAAATGCCAAAAGATCAAACAAAGAGAGAAAAAAAAATCTACAGAGGTCGATTTTTATATATTTAATGAATAAAACCTATTGCAAAGTCTCTTCTGAAATTGTATAGAGAACATTTAGGATTCAAACTGCAGAATAGATCTTAAAATTTGACATGTTTTGCATTTTAAAACTAACAAATTTGCACTCCTAAAAAAATAGTTAGTACTATTCACACACACATAATAATAAATAAATGCTGGCCTACAAACCCAATTTAGAAATATTAGGTTGATAATATTTCTAAATATTAGAAATATATTTAGAATATTCTATTCTAATATTTGAATAGCAATATTTCAATATTTCTATTCCTATTCAAATATATTTCTATTTAAATAGAAATATTTTAAATAGTTTTAAGGATCTTTAGGTATATTTGTCAGTCCAGACAATACCCAAATCAAAGCTTAAAGCTTACATCTGGATTTAAGAGACTGAAACTAGTTCTGGTGGAGCAGAAGCATGTAAATCATTGGTTAGCTTCAATATTACCATTATTGCAGTAAATATAAGTTATTAAAAGAGATCTAATACTTTGAAACAATTATGTTGTTAGAGTCACACTATGTGCAACAGTTACCGTGTGATTATACTAGTTACTAGAACGCACAATAAGACCAGCACTAGGTTCAGTTATGGGAGTAGTGAAATGTGTAGATGTATTAATGACCACAGACCAGAAAATAAGTTTAAACTGCCAGCTTATTATTTGTTGAAAAGAAAAGAAACAACAATATTACAAACAGTTCACCTACATTTAACACAGAATTCACTCCAAAATAGTTTATTTTTCTTTCAGAATATTTTATTTAATCCCGGTTTTGAAATTTAAACCTAATGTTAGGTATTATAGGATACTATTTATTTAACCTAGGTTATAGTTCTATTTAAGTTCAAGTCAATAATGTTAATCTATTTTGATTTACAGTTTTTTTATCTTTTAAATCTACTTTACTTAGTATTTTTTAAAAAGGCTAATATTTTAATTTCCTGTTTTAACCATTTATTATTTCAATTTTAAACCCAACAGAAATTTTCACATTTTATACACTGCAGCAATGAGTATTGAATGTGGTTTGAGGGGAAAAAAACAACAATAAAATACAATGGAAAAACAATTCAGCAAAAGACTGAATAATCTAATACATTAATGTATTTTCTCTCTGATGATCCTGAAGGGTTAATCCCGTTTCTCATGGGCAGGTCATACCAGTTCGGATGACTCACAGAGGTTGTAGCTCCTGCTAGACCACCCTCCATGGGTTACAGCTCGCCATCTTGTTTCTCACTCACGGAATCCAATTCAGCAATCGACTCAGATTTTCCGGGTCCAACTTTCCAGCAGAACCTTAAAGGCTTGGTTTAATAACTAACAAAGCATAACAAAAGTTCATTTAGCTTTGTTTCTACTGAATAAAGTAATATACTCGCCGATTTGGCAGCTGAACATATGGGGGGGTGGGGTGGAGGAGGCACGCTTCTCAGTTACATCCACAGGTTTTTTTTAACATAGAACAACATAAATGTGCTACTTTTCCTTTCCGTTTCAATGAAATAAAAATATCTTACAAATAACATTCTTCACTAGAAGAAAAATACACTTTTTAACTCATCAAGTCCAGTTCTGTAACATATAACACTGTCCCGAACGCAGTCAGGTTGAAAAAACTGCTCCTCAGAAATGGAAAAAGGGTTTTAGACAGCAGGTAGACCCTTTGATCGTCGATTTCTCTTACTTTTCATTTCTCTCACAGTACAACTCTGTAGGGTTTTTCTTTGTTTTCTTCTGCTTAAGGCGCCAGGGAACATTACAACCCGGTTGGCTGAAGCTAGTCACATTGGCTACACAGCAATGTGACCTTTCAAAATAAGAGATTTTACCCATCAATTGTTACACTTAACAATTTAACTGCTGACAAACGGTTTGCACGTTTTTAAACCAAATAAAATATCACAACATAATATACAGAATTCCTAATGTTTGTAATTAAGTTTTTGTATTTTTAACTATTCTAAGACTATTTATTTATTTCCTATTTATCCATTTGTAGCTATTTTTATTAAAAGACTTATATTTAGTGAGGGCCATTTTAACCAGGGTTACATCTGTATCTAGTCTTGAAAAAGACTACTGACGACTGAAAGGTACCAGCAGTTTCAGTCAGGCAAAGAGAGAATCAGCAGATTGTTCTTTTCTATTGTTGGATCATTATGACAGCTGTGGTCCCAGGCTGTTTGAGCCAAGTCTGACTGACAGGGTGAGTGCCACGGAGCTGACAAGCTTAGCACATCCATTGGCAGATACAGATGTCGCTTGCACCACAAGTCCATCTTACAGCTGCAAATGGAGAACAGGGTGGTCATCAACAGAGGACTGGGAAAGACACAGGGCAGCCTCAGAGGGAAGAAAATCAAAAGGCAGAACACTAATCTTTTTGGAGTTGCAAAGTGGGTCATAATTAAATCAAAAACATTCAAAGTCTTAATGGTGCATGTTTTACTCACAGCTGCAAAGCACGTTGGATGTGTTGCAGGCGGAGCATGCCAATAAGTACACATTGGATGCCTTTGCTCTATCCTTGTGCCAGTGCTGGAAATGTATGGACATGGTTCAATCCAGGAATGGGCCACCAATTATCCAGCATATAATGAAGAAGTTGTAAAAGCTGCCTCCGACTAGCTGACTCGTGTGACCTAATTAGATGTGACAAAGTTCAGAATCTCTTGGGGATTGGATTAAAAACACAGTGTGAATTGCAGAGCACTCAGACAAAATCGATTATGACACTAATCCTTGATGAATAATGAATATGGTCATTTACCAAGAAGGCTCCAGGAGGAAGTCTATTGTATGATGAAAAAAAAGATGCTTGGAGTGGAAAGTTGAAATGAACCATTTACTAATACATGGTGGTAATGATAGAGACCTTCTCAGTGTGGATAATGTGTCATGCCCCGAGGCTCCATTTTAAAACCTTTATCAACCCCTGGAAGCAGAGGAGAATTGGGAAAAGCCATTTAACTAATACAGTTAAATATGTGTGAAATACCTGATGCAAAATACTCAGTGACACAGGTAAGTTGCCTGCTCCTTGGGGAGGATATAAATTCACTTCCCTGAAGCTGCTGTTCTTAAATAATTTAACACATAAAAGACTATGTGAGCGATGTGTTGACTGAAAATCAATTGAATGTCCACAGCCTCATACATCTCTTTCTCAGTGTTGGCACCAGCACTTCTTTAAAATGGTGCAATACGTTTCTCCTGCAGGGACTCTTTCAGAAAGTACTTTATGTGTACAGAACAGCGCAACACTTCAAACAGGATCAGTCAGGTGATGCTATTCTTTTTGTCAATTCAGATTCCGTTACTATGCAAAACAAAACAGAGGCATTACCTTGATGAAAACCTAAATCTTATTAATGGATAAACATGTCCTGCAAAACCTTTTCCAAAATGGTGAGGTGCTATTTTATGCTAATAATAGAAAATGCAAAACTCATCAAATTTCTGAAACCAATTAAATAAGTTATCAAATGCAGAGGTTTCCAGTATAACTTTTATTCTTAAGTTTAGTGCAACAGCTGATACTCTTTGGAGCAAATTTCTGGATTCCAATCCTTTCTGCATGAAATTTACATGTTCTCCCTGTACATGTTTGGGTTCCCATCTGATACTCTTCTCTTCCTGCCATCCTCCAAAACATGCACATTATGTTAACTGGCCTTTCTTAATTGTCCTTAGGTTGGATGGCTTGTTGTCCTGTCTCTTCTCTGTGTTCTCTAGTCACATCCTGTGTACTACAGCTCTTACCCATTAACCGCTAACTGCCCTCCATGACTTCAAATGGATTAAATGGGTTTGAGTAGTGGAGTTCCTCTTGAGCTCAAGTAACCACTTCCTGAAAAAACATGGTCAAGCACCTCTGCTGCCTTTTGTAAAAGCTATAACAGCATGGCATATTTGTGAAACTGTTAGGACTGCAATATGTTGAAAGAAATATTATGAAATTGTATCAGACTACAAGGAAAGCTCTTAAGAAAAGCAACTTTATTTACGTGATTTCAGTTTAAATGCAAATTGGATATTTGCATCATGTTATCCTTGTGTAAAGATACACAGTGACATTTTGTACCTCAATAAAGTATATTACTTTCAGTTGTTAGAAAATTCTGTATATATAAGACAAAAAATTTAAATTAAATTTAGCTTGGCATCACAGCCATATCTGGCACCTTGAAATTGGTCTGTCTCTTTAAGAAACTCCTACCCTTTCTGACACTCACCTGTTCAGCACATCATCACAACAATGCTCCTTTATTGCACTGATTAATATAATTCACAACTGTTCTTAGGTGTGTTGTGGCTTGTATGATAAGTTCAGCAGACACACACTTGTCATTCCTGTTTACACTAGTCTGGATGACTGTGTGGTGGAGGTTCAGGGGGGTGGTGCATTGTGGGGTGAAAGTTAGGCTGGGGACTGAAGCTCCAAGGTGGAGTTTTGGGTAAATACTGTAGATACATCATTGTATGTTTAGTCGAGCCTCTACTGGCTACAATGGGAGATTCAAGGATTTCTCAAACATGCACGAATAGGTCACAGCAACAGTTTGGGAAAAACAGACTGGGAATTACATTGTAAAACAATGTAATTTGATTTAGCATATAATCACCCTTCCACTTTGTCCTTTAAAGTTGGGGCTTAATTTATTTTTTATACTTTACACATTTTTAAAGAACATTCCAACATTTTTACCAAACAGGCTTGTAACAGAAATTTACTTACCATCAACTCTTTTTAAAAGAATCATATTTTTACTTTAAAAAGGCCAAGAAGACGATACAGCAATATCAATATCTTCTTTGGGAATTAGTGTGTGGGTTAGTGAGGAGGTGGCAATGGTGGAGGGCTAGAGAAGGCGGGTGTGGAGGGGTGAAAAGATGAGAAGATTCACAGAGGGGATATTGAGGTGAGTTCTCCATCTAACTTGGAGAGCGAGGAGGGCAGAATACTGGCAGTACAATCGCAACTAATGCGATTAGTTGTTAGTCTAGTGCAAAGAACTAGCCATATTACTAAAAAAAACTATACCATAACAACTCAGTCGATTTACAATCTGTGGGCAAAACGATTTTCATTTTACACATAATATCTACAAAGGGATGATTTGAGCCATAGGGGAAAGACTGGGGACAAATGCTTGCATTTCTCTTTAAGTCGATTTTTAAAATTAGGTTTAACAATGATTCAATATGTGAGTTATGTTGAAAGAAACACAAAAATGCTACAATCAAATGGAATTATATGCAAACCTGATTGTAAATGACAACAAGCAAGTACAAAAGGCCATTGTTTTCCAGTTTGTATCTCTCTCAGTTGGGTCATTAATATAGCAGTACTTGAGTTGTATCGCAAGAACATTGGGTATCGCCAGTCAAGTGTGTGAAAGAGGCTATTAAAAATGTACACAGACTATTGAGGAAGATTTAGTGTTTATTTCTGTTTTGTAACATAATGAAAATGTATCTTTGAGTTGCTTGTACATAAGTGATTACATTTTTCCCCATTTAATAATTAATGTGACATACATAACAGGCACTCAGAGTGTAATTCCAGATAGAGAAACACTCAAACTACATCCAATGTGTTTTTGTGTTTAGTATGTAAAACAACTATGTTTTGCTTTCAGTCAAAAATGCAAAGCAGGCTGATGTTTGTGTGTTCACTTGAGTCTGGGGGTGGTTTGTGAAGCACACCCAAGCTCAACGTAAGGGTGTTGACTTTGATTCAGTTCTGCAGGTTTGGACAGAGACATTTCACACAGTATAATTCTGCTTCGCAGAGACACCAAAACGCAGTGAGGCATATTTTCAAGGCTTTAGAAGTTCCACAACGTCAAAGCGCTGATACAAGCATTTCCATCTCAACAATGGTTGTAGTAATTTAAATGACTTGACAGGTACATCCTCTTTCTTGACAGAGGCAAGCTATTACAAAGAGTCTGTGATTCACATATGTGCTGATTTTTCTGGAAGCTTTGCTAGATACACAAACACACAAAGCTTTTCTTTCAACTCTATTCTTCCGAATCTGCAACCAGGGCCACAAAACAAATTTGGCTTGTGTGAGGCGACAGGTAGACCTCACAATAGATTCTCAAACAAGTACGTCGTTTCCTGGTTCATCTGGCCGTTTGATGAGAGAGTCACAAGAGGCATTGAACCTGGCTGCTGTACTGAATATGTCAGATATAAAGGTCATACACAAAAAAAGGAGCTACAATAATTTGCCTTAATTGTTATTAAGCTACCAAAAATCATTATTTTGACAGCAATAATTGTCTTACCATAATTTTCATATATATATATATATATATATATATATATATATATATATATATATATATATATATATATATATATATATATATATATATATATATATGAGGAGGTGGTGGAGGGCTAGAGAAGGCAGGTGTGGAGGGGTGAGAAGATTCACAGAGGGGATATTGAGGTGAGTTCTCCATCTAACTTGGAGAGCAAGGAGGGCAGAATACTGGCAGTACAGATTTTTTTAAAAGGTGGAGAACAATGTGTAAGGCCCATAAAGAATGCAGGAAATAACTAGCATCTGTCATCTGTCTCATGGGAATCTACTGTTCTTAAACACATCCAGATTGGAATTTGATGAGTTTCATCTGTGAGGACATACTTGCCTTTCATACCCTGCCTTTAGAAAAAGTAGAGCTTGGGTTCCAGCTCCTGTCCTCAAGGGTCAATGTCCAAGGCCAGTATTAGATTTCTCTGCTCCAACACAGTTGATTTAAATGGTCCTAGTACCTTATCATAATGTTGAAGTTCTGCAGAGACCTGCGAATGAGCCATCATTTGATTAGGGCATGAAGAATCAGGGAAAAAAAACTAAAACATGCAGGATACCGCTCTTGAGAACTGACTTTGGACACTACTGATATTTATGCATAATCAGCCACCTCATACAAAACTTGGTATGATAGTATTAGGGGCAAGTACAGTATGTGCGTTTACACAAAAATGTTTGGACGTATGTCTTTCTGCATCATTTTTAAAGCTTTCACGCAACAACAGAAGTGCAAAAACCATTGCAAAGCTTGGCACAAAGTACATTGCATTGTAGAGCTAGATGGTGGTCCCATATTC
Source organism: Xiphophorus maculatus (assembly GCF_002775205.1). NCBI lineage: Eukaryota > Metazoa > Chordata > Actinopteri > Cyprinodontiformes > Poeciliidae > Xiphophorus > Xiphophorus maculatus. The sequence goes on along the minus strand of NC_036462.1, from coordinate 9,940,644 downwards.
TGATACTCATAGGCTAATGCAGTGCAATTTCTAGATACGTCCCTGCTCCAGTACACCTGACTCAAATGGTTTAATTATCTTCTCATCATGTCAACAATTTCTACAGAGACCTGTTTAATGAGCCATTCATTTTATCCATGAGTGTTGAAGCAGGGAAACATCTCATTTATGCAAGACACTGGTCCTCGAGCACCAGAGTATAGTTCCATTGATAACATTTTTCAGATTTGGCTGATCAGACAAACAATAGTTTAGGTATACCTATATTCTATTAAACTCTGAAAAAAATGTAACATTTCTGTCTATTGCCTCAGACAGCATACATTTACAAATTAAGCAACAAGTTGTCTATTTTTACTTAGGTGCCCTAAGTGCTATGCTTGACCATTGGATTTGAATAACTGTTCTTAAACTCTAATTCAAATTAAGAACGCTGTTGTCAAAACATGAGCTAAAATGATTACCCATGCTTGTTTGACAGGTTCCAACAGATAACCTTGTAGGGAGTCTCACTTCATCCTGACGTATTGTTGCAACATGTTGTGTGGATAAATGAAGAAATTCTGAAAGACCTAAAAGTCACCATAAACTAAAAGACAATGTACTGTTAACTCTATGAAAATTAAATACCAGACTACAGACAAAATTATACATTTTTTTAAAAAAATGCTAGAATTGGTCACAGAAAGCAGCTTTTTCTAGAGACCTGTGGAGAGTAAACTTGTTAGAATCAAGGTTGACCAATTTGTTGTATAAATTAATTTTACAACACAGAGTACCAACCTGGGAAACAGCCATTAAAAAGCTGTGACAACGGGACAAAAAGTCAACCACAATAGTTGTGCACCAAATCAGCATTAAAGTTAAAATCAACAAAAAAGCAGCTCTTCCTCCTATTTAAAGATCAACAATCAAGTCTACCTTCCATCTCAGAGCAGGGACTATGAACTCTTGCCACAGACAGTAAAACCACCACATTCGATGTGAAAGAAACCTACACCAGCTGCATATAGCCTTCAAACTATTGACTGCAGCACTAGTCATTCTAGTTTGCAAGATTTTATTCTTTGAAAGTAGCTCTGCCCAATTACCAGAAAAATCCCTGGGTCAAGGGAGAGCTACAACTAAAAATAAAATGCACTGCTGCATGAAACAAATGCCATCAGTTTGGTACATGCCCTTTATGCAAGTGTTAATGTTAACAGAAAATTCAGCATTGTTTGTATTTACTTTGCTGCTTTAACAAAGTAAATTTCCCTGTGAAGACAGTGCTGCTGAGAAGCCTTTTTGAAAAGCCAAGCATTTCTGGAACTCTTGAGATCTCTAGACAATGTTTACAGCAGTTGGATAATTCCTGAAGAAATTATCACCATTACACCCAAGTCCACATTTTAAATCATGTATGATAAACAAGTTACTGTCGTTAGGCTACAAGGGTAGAACAAGTAGCACATCATTCAGTTTGTAGTTCAGTTGGTCATTGCAATGCCATCACAGAAATACAAAATACAGAAGCTGACAACCAAATGGAGAGGAGTTACGTATAACGACAATGCAAACTGTAATATTAATATTTTACTAACATAAATAAAATAATCATGATATACCAACATCTGTATACATCTTACATAAGTGTTCCTTAAGAACATGTACCTATAAATTTCCCCAATGTCTAAAATAATATGTGTGGTTCTCTTTTACTATAATTCTTTCATGATAAAGTCTTATTATATTATATTTGTGTTTATGGAGGCTTTCCTGTATGTCCTGACCTGTTGTCTCACAGTGTGGTTTTGTAGCAAAAGGTCTCTGATGGTGACCTTTCACCATCAAGTCGGTGACTTGATTCTGTTCTCCTGCTAATCTGAACAAGATGAAACAGGTTGTGATTTGTAAATGGAGAATTTATGTAGAATTAGTTGTTGACAGCTGATGAATGTAACTAAACTGAACTATTAATTTTTTAAGCCTGCAGAAGCTGAAGCTAATAATCATTCATTAATAATTAGCATGCACTTTGAAACACAACAAAGTAATCTAATCAGATTTAGTTGACGACTTCTTGTCTTGAAGATAAAAGATGATGCGCATAACACAGCATCCTAAACAACCTTTAAATATTTCAAGCACTGTATGTGGAGTCATGGAATGAGGCCTGGTTAATTTATGCATCATTGAGTGGTGAGTACATTAGCCCCCTGGAGCTCCCCCTAAATAGTCCACAGGGTTCATCTAATCCTTCATTTAGAGATTGCATGAAGACAATAGCTTTTGGTATCATACTAATGGTTCACAACCTGATGAAAGAGACCTGGTAATAGCACAATAGCCACATAACGACTCAAATTAGATGCCTCCAACTCATATTGTCCATTTCTAACTGCAGGCTTAACGTTCATTTGTAAGTGATTCATAACAGCTCTTTATGATTCACAACTCCCTCCAAAAGACTGTGTAATAAAGATAGCAGAGGAGAATAGGTGTTTGATCAAGCATCATTCACGTGGTATGGCGATCTAATCCAATAAAGGCTCCTTCAGGAGGTCATACTAAAAACTTCAGGGCAAGTTGCATACAACACCGAAAAAAATATGAATGGTTATTCCCCTTATTCACCATTAAAGTTATGACCACAGTTATAGTAAGGCAGATATGGCATTCCATAACTGGTAAGAAAATTTATTTCTAGAGACACAGCATGACCTGCCTTCAGGGGCCTGCTGACATGTGCAATCTGTATGATGTAATAAGCAGCAAGAATCTTCAAGTCTACACCAATAAACACTCACTCCAATGTATTCTGTTGTATAACAACAATTCTGCAGCTTCCTGTAGCTACTGTCAGCACCAACTATATGTTACTTCCTAACTGATGCAAACTTGCTCTTATTGAAGCCTTAGAGTTCATGCTTGTAAACAATCTCTGGGTCTCCCTACTCTGTGGGAGATGCCTCTTGCAATACGGTCCTTCATACTATCCCTTGACTGAAAACGTGTTGCTTCTTGAGGATGTGTGGCGCTTTGGCAAAAGCCTTTCTCTTATGAACAATATGTATACAGTAACACCAAAAGTAGGAGGTTACAAATACATCAGAGTTAATCAAAAACTCACCAGAACTATTGGTACATAGTTCATGGTAGTATGGTACATGAGTTCATGTATTCATGTACCAATGAGTTCACTATTGGTACATGAGACAAAGCTGGAGTGAGTTGAGAGCGATTTCTTTTCTAGCATGTAATATTATTAGTCACAAATTGCTTATATTTCTTATGCAAAATGAAAAATTATGTTTTAAAGATTGTTTAAATTTGAATGGATAGTAATGACTAACACAAAATAAATACATTTATTAAGACAGCCGGTTTTATGGAGACGCCATCTGTGCTGAAGAACACATCATCTTTTTTTTTTTTTCACATTTCCTGCCTTAGCATTCCAGGTATGCCATATGAAAAAGCTGGATGTCTACATGTACTATTCATCAAAGCAGAAAGGTTGAGTAATGTAAAATGAACCCATGTTGGTATTACCTTTTGTCTTGTGGATTATTTGTATGTGACCATGTGTGAGTGTTTGTACAGTACATTGTACAAACACTCTCCTAAAAAGGAGAGGAAATTGTAATGTTGAGAATGGCAAAAATCTTTCAGCACACAAGAACACCAGGGTTACGGTAGCCTCAGCTTCTGAAAGCCGCAGTAGTCCTTAGTAGACAATGGTAGCATGAAGCCTTCCAGGAATCAGACCCCTAACTGGTCCCTGCTCTTTTCTGATCCCGCTTACACTATCACAGCAGAGACAGTGGCAAAACCCCCCTGGAGTTCCCCGGCAATACCAGAGAAGTAACTCAGCAGGGCGTCACCCCCAGGTGGGGGCAATCTAGGATAACTTGTGTGCAGTCAGACACACGAGATGGATTAAAGTGGAAAGATAAAACACTCAGATGAAGCATTTGTCTTCTTCTTATTTGTTATTAGATTTCCTTTTGTGCTGTAATAATAATTTTAATCTGATTGTCACTCTCTTAGTGTTAGCAGAATGGGATAACAAAGCTATGAATGAGATAATATTGTTTTTGGCCCTACTTGGATATCATTTAGGAATTCAGAAAATAATTACCTCCCAAATCAATTTTTAAGGGGTGCGTGGCAGAACCATAGGATACCAAAGCTCTAAATACACTGTGTCTCATTCTCTCTGTATTCTACGTAGCCAGAATAGATCTCAGCAGGCTAGAACTAGGTAGTGACTCTGCCTGTGCCATAACAGGGTTTTCCAAATCTTTACTAATAGAATAAAAAGCTAAAAAGTTTGCATTATCCAAAGGATTCTGAAACCTTCCATCTCACTAACAGCTACAGGAAAGGCATTACCGATATCAACTAATGTAATGACTAACTGGGTATATTCAGCATAGCAGTGATATACAGAATCACATACCAATAATTTCATAAACTGACCCATTTGCTTTTCTTGTTCAAATATGGTTTCATTGTATGTCATTAATATACAGTTGTGTTTATCATATCAGAGCATATTTTATAACCTTGCACTCAAACATGCTTGCTTTTGAAATAGCCTTTAATAAAATTTCATGACTAGAGAAAAGGCACTCTCATTGAATATGCCATGGTGTCAGCATTTTGAGAGGTGTTGTGGGGTTTCTTTTGTTTAATATGTTTAGTTTTCTGTCAGATGTCAGGTTTTATTTTGATCAGGGGTCTCAAACTCCAGTCCTAGAGGGCCGCAGTCCTGCAACTTTTAGATGTGCCTCTGCTGCACCACACCTGAAAAGAATAATTAGGTCATTAGCAAGGCTCTGGAGAACTGATCTACACAAGCAGGAGGTAATTAAGCCATTTCATTCCAGCATTTTGTACCTGTGGCACATCTAAAAACTGCAGGACTGCGGCCCTCGAGGACTGGAGTTTGAGACCCCTGATAGGTCATTTTCCAGCTCTGTCTCTTCTGTTAATTTAGCTCATGTGTGTCACCTGTGTCTCCTAATCAGTTATTCTCTTCACCTGTTTCCTATAGTATTTAAGTTTGAGTCATGTCTGGATATTGCCTATGGGTCACCAGTGTGTAGCCCGCTTGAGTCAGAAGTAAAGAAAATAAAGTTGCAAGACGTCACACCGCTGTCCATCTTTTGGTTCAGCCTCACATTGAAAAACACCCCCCCGACAGAATAGTTTATATTATTTGGATTCATTGCCTGTACTCAAACATCTAAAACGAATGACTGCAGAACACACTTAAGCATAATTATGCACTTTTGTACTTGTGTGCATGCTGCATTTTAATGCTCATTTCCTCATTCACAAATCCTATTTAGTTCTGTAATTTTGCTTGTTTTTCAAAAATAATTTTTAGTACATATTTTATGTCATATTTGCTGGTCTCTATTGTAAATTTCTACAAACATGATTTAATTTGGAATTGCAGTGTGTATATAACTCAGTGTTGGAGTCTATTCTGAGTATATACTCTTTTTGTCAGCTGAGTTACTACAGCCATTATCCAGCAGAGCCAAGTGCTGACTGAACAGTAGTTCTAGGGAGCCCTGAGTATACTTGAAGCTATTGATCTGTGATCATTCAAGATTCTTTAAAGTTGGTAGTTCAGATTGGAGTACTGTGGTGGTCCAGAGGACTGTGTGTGGGTGTTGGTGTGTGTCTTGACTGTTATTTATCCAAAAAGGGCAGCATAGCATAAAATCATATGTGGATTTGTCTATCTTTTGTGAGTCTGAATATACTGCAAGTTAATTAGACTGAATTGTAAAAATAGTTACAATTATTAAAACAATTAAAACAACTTAACTGTATGTTCACTGAGCTACATTCATACACAAAGGATGTTACTTCTAAAAACTAAATTGCTGTGTTGACAACTTTCTTTTATTGTGTTGGTTTGTAAATTATGTGGAAGACTTTTGTTAAAAGAATGAGAAATATTTGTCGAGCACTGCAATAAATTCCTCAGTAATCATCAGCTGCACAATATAGTTATATGGTCTTTATACAGTATAATTTGGGTTCTGTTCATTCACATCATTGTGATGTTTGCCACACAAAATGCTTGGATTATGTTTTTTTGAAAGTGACAACATGATATTAAGAACAAATCAGTTTATTTACATGGAAAAATATTTTACAGGGATACTAACCAGGCCTCTATCATTCAGGTGTCTGAGGATTCTGGCAAGAATGCTCTAAAATCTTAATATTAGACCAGTTAGAAAGACCATGTTGGTCAAATTAAAACATTACTTTAAATCTGCATCTGCCAACAATATAAATGAATGCATCGATTTTGGGCTTAACTGTATTAGACTTGGTGTTTCGAAAATTATATCAGAACAACGTATTGATGCTATCTGAATAAGTTAAAAGAAAGAAAGGCAAGCTTAATGAACTGACAGAAGCACATGACGGAAAACTAAATGAAAAACGTATTTTCTCAAGTATCTTGAGAAAATACTTTTACAGGTTTGTCATTCTCTAACTTTTTTGAGGGCATTTCATTGTTTTCCTTTAACATGTTTTTGACAACAATTAGTTTTTATGAAGACTTTTGAAATGACAGTCACCAGTGATTGTTAATTTGATAAGTGAGTGCGTAACTCATAAATGGGTTGTGAAACACGTTGAATGTCCATGTGACACTTTTGTCATCATTACTTGCCAATTCTTAATTAGCCAGAGTACATTTTCCCAGAAGGCGTCTGTTTATCTCGGAAGACTATGGAGCATTTTTATTAGTACTTTAATTTTAGTAGCAGATTACATCCCAGACTGAAGTCTTTTAAATAAACCTAAACCTGAAAAAAGCTCAGTTTAGAGAATAATGGATGTGCTTAACATCCTCTTCTTTTTAGCCTTTTCTACACATTTTAAAAAATCTTGCTTCCAAAAGCTCAATTTAAAAAAATATATATATATATATATATATATTCTTTTTTTTTCCAATACTCTACAACTTTTAAAAGATAGTTATTTGCTTTTACATTGATAGGTAATTACATTTCTGGTAACATTCTTAGTGGTCTGGTGAGGTTATTGAATTTAAACATCTTAACTCAATATTCTGACATAACTTCTTCTCCAGCAGAATTTTTTGTCTGTCAAAACATTTGCCCCCAGGAGAAAAAAAAAAGTAAAGAAATCTTAGGATGCTGTTGGAAGAGAAATTGATTTTGAAACAATCCACAAAACAAATGTGCTACTAAATCAGGAAGGGGAAAAAAGTACAAAACTATATGCCAAAAGGGACCAGACCAGAACTTAACTGTAACACCGACAGCAACAAAACATCTACGGGACTATATCTGCAGTGAGAGGAGTTTAGTAGATGCAAAGCACCCGATACAATTAATCTACAGGAGCAGGTGTGAGGGTAAAGCCAAATGCAAGGTTATGAGAAATAAGCCAAGAAACATGCAAATGCAAACATCTGGCTTATGGTTTGTATGTCCTTTTATTATGGACGTAAACCTGAAGCTACAATTACAGTCCAAACGTGTCTTGGACAAAATCTTTCATCATAAAGCAATCATAATCTCTGGTCATGACCTTGACATTCACCATCGAGGTCTCTTAAGACCAAATATGACCTGTGTGAAATATGAAGTAGTATCTACATTTTTTCTGGGGAAAATCACTGCAATGTAACTGTTGTTGCTAAAATTGTGTTGTTTTTGCACCACACCTGTCTTCTTTTCCTCAATCCCACTCCACCCTTTTAATGTTTGGCTCCAACAGTAAACTGAGAGGTTTAACACCCACTTTCTTTACTATTAGACTGATATTTCTGTCAGACCTTTCTGATTTAAATCCACTTTAGCAATAAATCATGTAATCTGATATCTTTTCCTACTTTATAATTTGCACACTCAAAGACTGACATTCTGGCACAACGCAACAAGTGTTTAATTTTTTTTTTTTAATTTCACATTTTGTGCCAATACAGAACAAAGTATCACAGCTCAAAACAGAACTTTCTTTCTTGTTTCAGCAATGTCTGCCGAGGCAGTTGTTTACTGGGGCACTTACAGAAATCATCAAGAGAATATTTAATGAATCATTATTTTGTTAACATTTGACTTGTAGCTTAACTACAGTGCAAAGTACTGAGGTGGAGCTTTATGTAAAAAAGCGTTCAAATAAATTTGATATTAATAGTTAATGTATAGAGCTACATTTGCATCTATTAGTTTTGAAGAACTAGGTGTTTGAGGCTAGAACCCTGAGGCAACATCAAAAACTCAAAGTTTAAGAGGTGTTTACTGTCACACAGAACAGATTCTGCTTCTTTTAACATTTTTTTTCTGAGTGCAACTTTCACAGCTTTTATTTAAACACAAAGTGTCTAGTGAGAAAAACGTAATGTGCTGACAATCACAAACTGTTTGCTTCAAACAGGTTCATCTTTGCCACTGTGCACATTGTAATTAGACTCTACAGAGCAGTTTAGGACATCTGTTCATTTCTTTAACAGTCAGAAGTTTCTTGTGGTACTAAGGATTTCATTGAAAGCAATCTCTACTTCATCTACTTCTCTATTTAGAGCATCTGTCAATTGTAAAACCATAAAAGTGAAAAACAAACTCAGTATTTATGTGCATGATGATGGAATTTAGTACATCTTTCAATGTTGGTGATATGGCAGAATGATTTTCTGCTTTCTGTCAAGAGGAAAAAAAATAGAAAAAGTTAGTGTTTTATGTAAACTGCATTTTAACCTTTTCCAAAACTTAACCAAGTATTTTTTTAATGTTTAACCTAAAACATGGACTTTGTATGACATAAAACAGCAACAAAAATAAATAGAAATCTGTAGTTTGCAAAACGGACCAAAGATGTATTTTACAAGCTCAAGAACTATAACAGGACTGATACTGTCCTTTTTTGCAGTAATGTGTAGCTCTGTGCAACAATTTGATGACATGATATTCAGATTATAATATTAACTGATATTACATAACATGCTCATTGCATAAGGAGGAAAAACTGACATTACTATTTCCTCTTCTAGGCATAGTTACCCAAATAAAACCCTGACTTAGGCGGCAGCTCATTTCAAAAAAGAGGATTCATTTACTGCTGTATTCATTTACTTTTTATTTATTGATAAGGTAATTTAACTGTCCCTCTACGTGTGACATTTACAGTAACATTCAGATGGGTAAATGAATCTTCAGTTAATTGGTACTGATGTAAGATCAACACAAAAATCAGATTCATGTCAGGTGTTGCTTGTTCAGGTATCTTCTTATCATCTTCATGCTTAAGGAGGAGATGATTAAGGAGAAGGATCATTAAAAAAACAACACAAAACACAAACAACAAAAAAAGTATAATTGGAAAACCACAGTCATAAATTTTATAGATCTGTTATACAGTTTTAATTTACTATTTAAAATTAGAAATCTTATTAATTGTTGGTCTTTTAATATAACAATCTCAGTCCAAAGCAATAAACAAAAATAAAAACATTAAGGCTAAATCATTAAGCTAGCTTAATTAGACCTAGTTGTCTTAGGAAAGTGAAAACATATTTAATTTATTTAGCCCCTCCTAGACTCCCCTCCACCCCCGCAACTCTGCATGAATAAACAGGTTTAGAAAGTGGATAGATAGGTGAACTAATGCCAAACTTAAATGTGTCAGATTTACAAAAAGTATGAGAGATATACTTTTCTTAGGTCAGCAAATGAACACAGCCAGTAAATCCAGTATTTTGGGGTGGTTAATGATGGGACTGCATGATTTTCTTTATCAGGTCCGGCAGGAGTGCCACTGGCCATCCAATCCATATTCCAAACACCTTGCCTGAGCTCCACTTATCTTTTAACACAGAATAGTGGCAGGCTTCAGTCTAGCTTTATCCTCTCCATCCCCTCACACCCTTCCACTGAATTCCTTTGTTATGATTTGGGAAGGCTAATGCCTGTGCTATTTTGTGATGCTCATGAGCATCTTATCACATACAAGCAAAAGCTCTCACCTAGTTGGGGAGTAGCTTGGCTAGACTAGCTGGGCAGGGGCTCAGACTGAGGTAACCAGTAGCAGAAAGGCAGTCTTATCACAGTGTGAACAGTCATGGCGGCCATCCCTATTCCTCTTAACACCACACAGTGTCTCAGATTAACAACACCAGTCCTCCAACCCCCTGCCTGTGCCCCTTATCCACCTCCCTGGCTCTCAAGTGCCCTTGAACAGACATCATTACTGTGATTATTATTGTTTATCAGGCTGATGAATGCAGAACAAAGCGCAGTCTTGTTTTGTTTAGGAGCAGCATTGTTCTGTTTTTTGAGCCCGTTCCTGGTTTTGTCACAGAGGTTAACGAGGAACACTATAAAGTGTATATTAACAAGTCTTCTGTGGCAAAGTCTTCCATTGTGCACAGAGCTCAAATTGAAATGATATGAAGAACTCCTTATATAAAAACATAGTTTTACCTTCATTCTTCCAAGGTAAATATCTGCAATACTAAAATCTCTTGTCTTGTACTCTGGATTTTTATCTTCATCATATTTCATTCATACTTGATTTTTATAGTAGTGAATATTTTTTCTTAAGAACAGCTTTCTAAAAATTGTTTACATAGATTGAGAATGCCTGGATGTGATATTACATTTACTGCTCCCACAGCAATGCATGCAAAATGGAAAAAAAAAACCTTTTTTCTGTTTTTTCAAATTTGTTCTGGGTTTTTATTAATCAATTATTCTTCCCTGAAAGCTAACCTAAAGGCATTCTGTCATCATAATGTGCACCACTCCCTTGGCGGCATGGTCCACTATGAAGCATCTGATATCCATTGTACGAAGTACTAAATTATGTAATTATGTATTTACTGCATAGGACGAAATTATAATGCCAAAGGTTACAAGATTCATGTTTCATTAGCGTCCCTACATACTCTCCTAGCAAGAAACTTTGTAATCCGCAAGTCTGGCTTTAACTTTTTCTTTTGTTGTTTTTTTTGTTTGTTTCTGGCAAAGCACATGTTTAACTCTGAGTTGGAGGATCTGTTGATTTTGGCAGACAACCATGCTTCTTAATTAAATTCAAAGTGGTTCATGCAAGACGCTATTCAAATCATACCGTCTGAGAAATTAAGTTGGAATGCATGTGAAATCCGAAGTTAAATACACTGAAAGGGGAGGGAAATCATTTAATTAAATCCCTATAGTTCACATCAGCATGCAAGTGTCTGGAGCACTGGTTCCAGATTACATGTGATGTTTTAAAAAGCTGACAAGCACTTTTATTTGAAAGTTATTAACTTTTAAGCACCCAATTACATCTGCAGGCTACCAAGCACCGAACTTATAATCTTCTGAAGCAACTTTTGCTAAGGATCATTGTCCCTCTGATATACGGCCATTTAATCCTTGTTGGGTATGACAGATGAAACATAAACCTCATCATATTAATGAGATTTTGTCTTTTTTTCTGAAAGTTAAAGCATAGCTGTTAATACAAGCAGCTATGCATTCTCCAAGTGTATGCTGATATATTTTCCATGCACAAGGAAGTGAAAAACTGATTATACAGCTTTCTTTTTGAAGCATGATACATGAAAGAAAATCAGACTGTGGAGTAGATTTCCAAAGATTATCAGAGCTTTGCCATCATGACAAGGGATAGAGTAAAAGGAAAAGGCAGATTTACCTTGAGAGATAGGTAAACTTTATTTTTGATTTATTCACCTTAACAGAACCCTTAGAGGTTTTCATCAGTCTCTGAACTTATCTTTTGACTACAGTATATTTAGTTGGTATTTCATCCAAGACTTTTTGAAAATGTTATTTGTTTTCTGTTTGTAAAAGGAGTGCTTCAGATTATGGCAAATTCATGAGGGAAATGTGGATCTTAAATGTGTGCACAATAGAGTGTACACATAATCTAAATTATGAAAATGGACACAAAGGTTCTTTAAGCAAATAATGCCTCACCGCATCAACACAATCTGCCTTAATTTTCATGGCTAATTCTTAATAAATTTAGGGGAATGTATATCTGTATTCTGTATATTTTAAATGGTTTAAAGTCGGAGCAAAAAATTTTTTTTACAGATGTGGCAAATAGAACTATAGGTATTATGCATAAAATACCATCTGCTGAAAGATGGTGACAAATGTAACACAGGATCAAACAAAAAATAACTATTTCAATAAAAAATTAATAAGCACTACAAAAATGAAAAAAAAAACAAGTTAGATATGGCATGGAAGATAAATTTCTCCCCTCTTCTTGTGAGGTATGCCTGCTATTGGCAAATACTTTCTCAATTTCAAAACAGTTTTCAAAGTTGTGACACAAGAGACTTTGGATCTCTAAATATACAGAATATGAATCTTATAGTGAAAGGTTGATTAACAAAAACATAAAAATTTCAATAAATTAACTCTAAAGAAGAAATGTCTGTATTCCTCAAATTACAGTAGGTGCACTGAGGGAAACCCACCAGATTCGCCTGTTGCATAGCAAATGAAACAAGCGGTATTTCGTTAGCCTGCAAGAGCCCAATCAGTATACATCCTACAATAGACCATTATATATTGCAATTGCTTAAATAGATTTCTCTTAAATAGTAACTCCACTTCACAAATACACTTTTCTTGTAAATCGGTCTTGTCTTGTTCTCACCTGCCACTTAATTTTTCAAAAGTCAGTTCTGGTATTTGTCAAAGCATATGAGACAGGAAGCCTGTGGTGTAAAATTGTCATTGCAGAGTCTGCAGGGAATATGATGGACTTGGGTCAGTTGTCAACCAAATGACAGGTTTGACCAGTCCTTGACTGACTCCTGGGTGCATAACTCAGCTGCAAAATCTCCCCTGCCAGGTAATATTGTGGTGTAAGCATCCTAAACTTTTCTGGCTTTTGTCTGCAGTTGCACAGCACTGTATTGTGATATTTTTGTCAAGTTCAAAAGAATGTCTTAGTGTAATGACAGTGTACTGGTAAAATGTTCATGGATGCATGGATTTTTGCAGATAGATCTCTAATTTTCTCACTATCTAATAATCAGAAGAATTCATAGTTGATTCTATGATTGTGCAAACATCTGCAAACAATGACACCTTCTTTCATGCTTAACAGCTAGGCTGATGTTTTTTTTTCTGTTATAACCAAATATGTTGTCTGTTCTGATATCCACTACTTCAATTTTATACTCAGTTCAAAGACGTGCTGCTGCTCCACTCACAAGAATCACACACTGCGTGTAGTAGGGAGGGGGGGCACCAAAAAAAAAATCAGGGTCAGGAAAAATACTTATCCACTACTTAAAATTAATTATAATAATGTATTTAAGTAAAACTACATGATGCATATTAATAGAAAAGATGAATATAAAAAACCAAATTTGCTCCCGAAAAGATGAATTTCCTCTAGTCTGCCTGCATGGTTGTTTAACTGAATGTGAAAAAGTTCTGCATGCTTTGAGGATTTTCTCATGACAAAACCATGTTGAGAATAAACAATTCTGTGGGTTTTTTTATCTCTCTTTTAGCTAGTTGCAAAGTTAAAGCTAAAGGAAATGACATGTTAGGAAATGCCCTCCAAGCTAAGGTTAAAGGACACACTAGGGAACGCCCTCTTTAGGGCGTAGCTTTGATAGAGGCTAACAAATGAGATCACAAACTGTTCTTAGCTGTCATTTTCTCCTGCTGGCTCCTAAAGGTAGCAGGAGAAATGGACCAGCTGTATTTTGGTATTAATAAATGTAATTTATGAATTCAACTCACTGACTCTTCCTCAACCTCTTACATCAAGAACTTAGCATGGGGAAAGGATAATTCTTCACAACCTTGATGTGATGGTTTTCCTCGGTACAATATAAAAACTGTATCAATTTTAAAAATATAATAATAAAAAATCTGTTTTGTTTGGATGTTTTCTTGTTCTCTCTCCTTGTCTTATTTGTTGGCAGGACCTTTTGCCATCACTCTTCAGTTTGCTGTACAAAGATTATTATAAGTTTCAAGTCAGGACTATTACTAGTTACAAACATGTTAGTTAAGGTAAAAGATTTCTTCAAGTCTAAATCTGAAAGGAGAATGAATAATTTCAGGATTATAAATATGTATTAAGTTATACACATAAATATGAGTAGTTCACAACCTGTGTAATCTAACTTGTTCCAACCCATAGCTCACATCTTTGCACAAGCTTGAAATAACACAGAACTTAGTCTGTTAAAAGATCCTGGGTCTAAAAGACCCTTAAATCCCCCAGTCTGCAGCCGAAGCCACTAGGCTTGATGATAAAGTCATAGTCTTAAAGCTGACGTGAAAGTGAACAACTTCCACCCAAGCCGATGGTTTGTCAAAATACACTTGCTCTTAATCTTCTTATTGGGGCCAATTCCGGCCCTTTAAGGAGAAACAGAAAAATGTAAATGACATACAAATGAGGAGTAATTCTGACTTCCTCAGTCCGCTTGTCCCTCAGTGACCATATCCAATTTTCTGAGTTTTATTATCTGGCATGGTGAAGTGGTCAGCCCACAAAAAGAGCTAATATCTGCCAGACCAGCTGCTCTGTTAAGACTCAGAGAAAATATGATTCATATTTTCCCCCTTTATCTTATTTAAATGGACAGACTTGAACTATTTTTTAAAAAGTATAATTATGAACATACTTTTCAGGCAAATAGAAACACAAGCTGGGACCACCATCTAGTGAAATTCCTTTCTAGCGTATTATATTTTCAATAGCAGATGGTTTTAGCACTGCACATGCATTATTTTGTCTTTGCCACAAAGCCAGATTTCATGGTTAACATGCATAATAATTTTTTCTATTTTGAAATGCATTTTAACGCTAAACTCTGAACATGTAATTTTGATGGTTTTGTGGATAAAAAGCGCTTTTAAAAAGAGTTTAGTTGTGTTTTCTGCATTTTCTGATGTGTGAATCAAACAATATTATGAAATAAGTATGTCAGTGTCTTTTATCATAAAGTATTCTAAAATAACAAATATATATATATATTTGAGTAGTTCACAGTAAAGTTAGTAAAATCGTTCATTGCCATGTACAGTAGCAACAGTGTCTTGAGTCAGAGGCTCCTTCACATTTGTTGCAAGCGGGCCTTCCTACAGCATTACCATCTACAGTACAATTGCACTTTGAAGATACTTGAACATCAGTTATGACAAAATTTAATTTCTCTCTGTGACAAAGTATTTTAATTGAATTGAATTGGTTTGAGTTCATAGAAAACCAAAAGCTTTTCAGTTAGCCATCAGTTACAACTAAGGGACATAGATTTTAACATCTTTGAATACACAGCATATTGACTCGTGAAGCAGATAGGCTACATCCTAAAAATACCACTCTACGGCCACTCCTGACAGCTGGTAACAAGAAGCAAAAGATCAACCTTAACAATATTGGACAGCAGAGTTGGAAAATGCTGCCTGATCCAGGAGATATAAGAAGTAACAATTAAATGGTCAGTTTGTTTGGCAAACACATGAAAGTATGGATTCCTTCTTGCTTATATCAATGTGTCAGACATTTTGTGGTTGTGTAATGGTCTGGGGGACGATTCCTAGGACTTTTAGTACCAGTTGAGCTTTGTTCAAATACTAACTCCCACCCGGGTTTTTCTGATGACCAAACCCATTCCTTTTGAACACAGTGCACCCATCTTCTAATGCACTGTACCACAGAGCTCAAATCATGCCAAGCTGGCTGAACAAGGCAAAATGTTGGAAGTAGTTCTAGATCATTAATATGCAGCTTACAAATGAGTCTATCATGTCATTATGGACAAAAGCACTTTCGACACCTTGTTGAATGCATGCCATAAAGAATTGAAGTCATCCTGAAGTAAAAGGGGGCCAAACTCAGTCTGAATAATGTGTAACTAGCAAAGTATTCACAGAGGGTAGAGAGTGGGAGCATTGTTTGTTCTGAATTCAGCCCTGTTAAAGTGAAGTACATTTGGGCGGATAAGAGAAAACTAAATAGTGCCAGAAACTCTATTTGGAAAAACTACAGATAATATGTGATGATGTCAAATGACAAATATTGTGCTTGTCAAGCATTTAACTTGTTTCAGGATATTTTACCTCACTGATACAAGATTAACAATTCATGTTGGGATTGTAAGTACAGATCATAATTTTTAGCTGGTAAACTAAAAACATTAATAAACTTAGAACTGCATTTCTTGAACAATGTCTTCCCTTTCTCTACTTTTCAAATCTGTTTCGCATACTTCAAAATATACAGTATTGCTCCAGACTTGAAGTCAGATCAGACAGTTAGTGAAGCAACAACGTTCCAAAAATCTCTGAAACTTGCTCAAAAAGCTATGAAAGTTTACTAAAAAATGTGTCTGCCCTAGAACAAAGATCAAAGTCATAGGGATTCAAAAGTGATTGTTTAAAACATTTGAACAGTACTGCAAGTCTGTAAGTAAGATTCATTTAAGCCAGCTGTCCATTCTTCAAGGATGCTAAACAACTGAATCATGGAGAACATGCACCTTGGGCATGCAACATACTTTTAAAACTATCGAGTTTTGTGGGGATATATAAAAGTCACAATGCTGTGAACTTGTGAAAAAAAAAAGGTTTCTCACTGAAAAAGCCCACATATGGCTGATCATGCCCTTCACTACACCTGCCATCAGTTTCCTATTAATAGTCCTAAAATATAACATTCTCAAGTAAATATAAGGTCATTCGCGTCACTCATCACTTTGGGTTACCATGGAATAATGGTCCTTCAAAAAGACATTAGAACATAAATGGTTGTTCCTCCCTTTGGGGTTTCGAAAAGCTTCGAAGTGTCAAGGCAGCCATACTGAAAGTTTAAGTATTGACGTAAAAAAATGAACCGTGACCTCTGCCATAATGAAAGGTCAAAATCCCAAATGCGTTTTCCCAAAAGGCGTCCTGTCAGTGGATATCGCAAACAGCATTAACCCAGCTTGGTGGCACTCCTGTGGAAATCCCACTTGCAATTTTCACCATCTAAATGAACTGTCATTCTCATGTCATAGTTAACTCTAACTGATTCTGGGCTGCTAATCTCCTAAGCAGATATTCTAAAAGGACACAGAGATAAAATATATAAAAGATGGGGGAGAGGAAATCTCGAGGAATAATTTAGAACAAATTCATATTTAGGTCACTTGACAGTCATTGTGGTTCATTTCTGAACATTTCAGGCTTATGTCAGAAATATTATCCAGGATTCAGTGCCGTCTTTAACAGACATTTTGACATAATCTGCATTAGGCACAGATGTTAAGTGTACAGCCCAGAGAAGTTGTGGATACTGATGGCCATATTTCTGTGGTATTCAAACGTCGTTCATATTTAAAGCATAGTCCCCTCTACTCTGTTGCATGTAACTAACTTCCTTAACAGTTTAAAATGAACCAATTACACAGTTGGATGACCATTATGACTACATAAGTGAGCAGAATGACTGAGCCATTGAAATTGCTTTTCCAGTATAAAATAATCTTAAATCCAAATGGCATTATGCAAATGATGACGACTATTAAGACAAAAAAGCAACGCTGATTGGCGAGTAGCACTGCTGCATATGAGCTTAGAGTTTTCCCCAGCCAAAAATTGAATGTGCTAAATGTAAAATGTGAAATAAAGTTTAAGGAAGGAAAGTGCAGCTTGAAAAAAATCTTTATCTTTTCTCTCTTTTTCCATTTCAGCTGTCACAATCATTCAAGCCGTTTCTCAAGCTTATTTCCATCGCCACATCTTGCTCAGGGCTCTATTCATCATAGTCCACATCTGTGTCATAAGTGATTGATGCATGTGTTTGATGGCAGCCAACTGCAAAATAGTTACATCAAAAATGAGGATGTTCTTCACAGATCGGCTTCACATTTACTATTGTCAGTATTTTGCTTGCATAAGCAGTCCACCACCCGACTATTGTCATTTGCTTGCATAACCTTATATTCTCTGTCATGACAGACAGGGCAACCATGTTATTTTTTTAAATCTGATTTTCTTTTTGCATTATGTTACAATTCTACTTTTGAGTTGTACTTGTATCATGATCAACAGTATCCATGGAAAATGCTGATGTAAAAGATGCAGATGGACTGGATGTATAGAAACACACATCCACATATGAACATTTCTCTGCATATTTTGTATGAAAATATTATAGCTTAGACTTACAACCCAAAACCACCATAGATAAATTTGGCTTCTCTTTCTGAATTGTCAGCAATTTTTTTCATGTAATGATATCTGCTGGCTTGGTTTGTCATCAATAAATCTCACAAAATTATTGTTCAGTTTGGAGCAGAATTTTTTTGGATATCATTTTTTCAGAGTTCTCTCTCCAAAATTGTCCCTTTCTACTTAAGGTTGCAACTTTTTAAAGCTTACTGCCTTAAATAGTTTGTTTATGTTGTGTACATTTTCTTTTCAGTGACATGGTATGCCACTCATAGTTACTACTCTTATTACTCTACAGTATATTGTATTTTCCCTTCTGCCATTTTCTCATGTATCTCCTACAATGGACATTGAATTGGATTTGTTTTTAGAAGCTTGTTTTGAGCCCCTTCAACTGTGCTAGCCTATCCTTTTATCAAATTACACTGGAGCGCTGACACTTTTGTCCAAGTTCCTTTTAGTGAATGATACAAGTGCTTCTCAATTAAGAAACTCATTAAAGACATTTGATAAGTCCCTCTTTCCTCAGGGGATGTCAAGAAACTCATTAAATCCCAAGTTAGGTTAAAGTCCCCAGCACTCACTGTCACATTACCACTGCAACAGATCTAATACAGTGTATGTGAGGAGTGGCAAAACGAGGCAAAGCAGACATGACAAGCTGTTTGGTAGCAGAAATTAGTCTCTACAGTGGAAAATGTAACACAGTGGATACACACTTTGTGCAAAGCAAGATACACTCACTCTCCCTGACCTTCTCCAACAGAGGCACTTGACTAAAACAAATGATGAACATCTGCTATGGAGTCAGGATAGGAGGCAGAGAGACACAAGCTCATCAGGAAGCCTAAATCAGAAGTCTACTTTAACCCAGGGTACAATGCCCTTTACACCCTTCTCCACAGGTCTTGATCCAATAGGTAGTGAAACAAACTTGACAAAGATTTCGACCTTGTTGGAATGATTCTCCCTTTAGGAATTTTCGGGGGGCACACATCATGAAAAATAAACGCACAAACACGCACACACATATATATATATGTAGCACATGATTCATACTAGGTATGCAAATCAAAATAGATTTCCCATTAGACCATTAGTGATTTGACAGTATTTTAAAATCCACTGTTTGACAAACTTTAGCAAGTTTATATGTGTAATGATAAATATTCAACAATAGTAATTAGTAACATATTAAAATAAAAACAAAAATCAATAAATGTGTTTTATTATGTTGTATTATAGTCATGCATATGAAATCTAATAATCATTTTAATTGAATCTTTATGTCTTTACATTTTTAAGGCCCGGACATTTTTTTGGCTGCTTTGTTGCAATTGTTTAAATTAAGTTGGACCTCTAGCATTTGAAGTATAGTCATGAAATGGATAACTAAATACTAATGCTGCTAAAACACATAAATCATCTCTTTTAAAAATATTATTCATGGTCAGTTTTAGTAAAAATAAAAGTTTCAGGAAGTTGTTCAACAAGACAAACACTTGTACTGCTTCTAATTTTGGCAGGGGTGAATGTATTTAGTAAATGAAAGCAGATTCCTTTTGCCTTACTATTAGAACAAATGAGATATATTAAGCAGCAGGAAAGTGTTATTAAGGTTCAATGGTCTTATCATGCACATCTGGTTTAATAGCACTTACAGCTAAATTATAAATAACTCATCTTGGCTAGAATGAGCAAAGAAATTAAGTACAAAAGCGACAGAACTATACTGCTTTCAAAGTTAAGTATTTTCAAACACAAAATAGTATTCATGCCTGAGAAACGTTGACTCTGCTGACTTTGCACATCTTATTCCAAGAAAGTGATGTAGTTAATTCATTCAAGCAGGTGGTTTAGAGCAGCCTTCCTGATCCCAGCTCTTCAGCATTCCGATGTTTGAAGAAGCTGAAATGCAAATGTGAATCTTACATGCATCATCACAAAACACCTGCTTCCCAAGCCCTCCTTGTTCATGCATTCTGTCATATTCAAAGACTTCATTCAAAAGAATTCAGGAACTGAGACTTTCAGCAAAAGATAGCGAGGATTAGACATATGTAATTATGAATGTATTGCTAGAGTGGGTAAGCATAACATATTCATGAATACCAAAATACTTCAACAATGACGTTGTTCTGTCACTGCACAGGAACAGAGTTGCTACTGTAAGTGCTTTATGACCTTTTCAGTGCTGTAGAAGAAGGGCCTTAGTCCAAAAACAAGCTTATATATGGGAGGTAATTGGATACAGCTGTGAATTTAGATAAACTGATACTTGAATATATTCTATCAGTTTATAAAATTATTGTTTGTTATATTCTAACGTGATGTACGTTTGGTTGACTAAAACACTAACAGCAAGAAGGCAAATAAATCAGTACAAACCTTTCAGAAAACTAGGTCAACCATATGTTTACAAAAGTCACACAGAGAAGCATTTGTATAAAGAAAAACTTTATCTATACTTTATAGGTTTAATTAGTAGTTCTTAAACCTATTGACCCCCATTGAGTGTAGCTAACACAATGTGATTAAAAAAGGCAAAACGGTCTGCAGACATAGCCAAGTGACATGTTTGTGCAAAGACTGTATAAGTGAGAATTTAATTAGCGCACACATTAGTGATTTTGCCAGCAGACGGGACATCAATCTAATGAATCTAATTACACTTGACATCACTGGTAATCATCCTTTCTCTCAGGTGTTGTAAACGTTCTGCTTTTATATTGTAATAACAAATGTTTCTTTGTCTTCTTCTTCCAAAGGATACTTTTCACTGGGGGAAGAGCAGTTGTCTCTGTTGAAATACCTATTAAGTGTTAAAAGAAAAAGCAATTGTCATTGTAAATGAAGTTACCAAATATAAAGTTATCCATAAGTCAAACTTATATACACCTTCTCAGCTCACCCAAGAGCCTCTGTATTCGTACCTACCTCATCTTAACAATATACAGTTTCCATTGACTGCAGGCTATGCATTTAAATAGGATATTTAACATAAGTGCACTAGTATTCTGCTGTGTATAGTGGTCAATCCTGGAAGATCCTGGGTCATCAAATCTTAATGTAAGCATATCTGCTTTCAAATTCATTTTATAACCTGTTAGCTAAAAGTACTATTTTCCAAATGGAGTGGTTAAAAATCTGCTTGTTAGCTGAATCTGATTTATTTAATATCAAATTTCAAAAACAGACTGTTATATATGACATTTTTGTTTATATTTGATATTGTTAAATGGAAATGTGACTAGTCTAATCCACATAAACACATACTGTCAGTTACAAACTGCCTTCAATTTGTTTCATCTTTTATGAATGCTATGTGATAACACATGTTAGTTATGTGTCGGAAACGGAATGTGCATAGCAGCTTAAAAATTTTATGTCCCAGCAAATAGTCTTCAATTTGTTTATGAAAACAAATTGAAGACAAATTATGAATTTTTCTTTAACACATTGGCATCAAGTTTTTTTGTTTTGTTTTTTTCTTCAATTTGATGGTCTGCTGCATGTGAGCTGTGCAGTCAAACTGCTACAGAAAGTACTTGTTTGTTTTTGGAGATCTTTTATGGATTAAATGCAAACTCAACCTTAAAAAATGCACAAATTAGCCATTAAAACTGGAGGTTTACATGTACCTGTGCCTGCAAACATGTTTACCAACAAAGAGCTCAAGCCTAAAAGTCCAACCAGAACTGAATTATAAATTGAAGTAATAATTGTAATATTAATCTAGCAACAACACAAAATATGTTAAGAGAATTTTAGAGAAATTTGATTGATAATTTTGGTATATTTTGTAAGCAGAAATAATAAATTGCAAGTAAATTACAAAAAAGTTTTGTTAGTCAAACGTAATATTTAAATCTATAAGGTTGTATGTTTATTAGCCCCAAGCAGAAAATAACCATAATAACAGAAAGAAAGGTTGGAAATATGTTTGTGGATAATTTATCTATATAATGAGTTTCACTTTGTGAATTGAGTAACTGAAAAACCTCAACTTAACAAGAACATAATTTATTGAGGTGCACCTGCAAAAAGCTAGCAAACAACAGAGCCAAGTGTTGTCTAATAACATGATGAATACACAAATTACTTCAAGGTGTTATAATCTGATGAATGATAAATTGTTCATTTTAAGGATGTCATTTTGTTTTACAATGTTGAGAAATATATAACATGTCTCAATGGGGAAATTACTTACTTTGTTCAGTGTAATTGAATATAGAAAACAATTTTACATACCTCCTCCAATGTCTTGATTCTCCGTTTGGCTTGTTAAGACCTTTTTAATTGTAGTTTAAATTTCTTCCTCAGCTCCCTCAACTTGCCTTTCATCTGCTTGTTGTTGGCCAGAAGAACCTTGGTTGATCTGGTTGGAGACCGATAACGTCCTCGTCCCACTCCTGGGCTTTAACGCCTAAATTTGAAACCATGGCCGGCTGCATGTTGGAAGCTCTAAGAGCTCGGAGGCTGTCAATAGCTGTGCGCCTCTTCTGTGTATTGATATGGTCCTGAATTGTGGCCATCTCAAGTTCTGGGTGGCCTTGAACAAGGTGTTTGTCAAGCCTTGACTTTGAATAGTTACACACCTGGATTGGACATGGCATACTCCTTATATTTATTCTGCCGCTGGCATAATTAAGGAGTATTTTTTCTCTCCGCTGGGTTTACAACAGCATGTTGGTTTTGCATATGTTTGCCCAAATACAAATATTTATATTGACAAATTGGGAATGAATGGGCTGTTATGGGAGGCCTCATTTTGATTGCAAGGTGAATCTGTCAAGAAGTAATGAGAGTTTTACTACTTTTAACATGAACAATTGGTGTGAAATGACAGAGCAAAAGTCACTTAAACTCAGCAAAACACCAACGGTTAAGGAAAACAGTTGCATTAGGCCTTAAGCTAAACATGCTAACCATGCTACACTTAAGGAAAACACATGCTTTCAAACGGTTATTTTCGAAAGCCTTTGCTTTCTAAGTTAAATTAACCATGCCATTGCACAGTTAAGTTAGCTAATTAGTTAGTTTTCAAGGAATAAACACATTTTAATGCTATTCATCCATTAAAAACAACTTACCGTGCACTCCTTGAAAAACGTGCGCTCTGTTTCGTCTCCGGTTCAGAATGAGGAGTAGTAAACGTGAATCAGCGAACTCTGTCTGATCATTTATCAGAGACATAATAAAGATATACCCAGTCACATCACTAACATGTCAATATACTTTTTTGTTATCCAATAGATTACACAGTGAAATTCTGAAATTACCATCGTCAGTGACGAGCGGTGAGGTGCAATGCTGGTGAGGCACTGACTTAATCATAATCACATATACAAATGTAGACCACCTGTATGTTATTGTTTACATAAGGAAAGTTCAGGCGTGCGGACAACACTCCATAGCCGTGCTGCTGTGGTAGAATAATTCTGTCAACTCAATAAAACTTGGAAATTTAGGTATTATTGTAGCGGCCTCTTGGAATAAACAGCCAGACGCAGGGAGTTCCAAACGGGTGCAGTTTAATCTTCACTTTTCTTGTCATAGACAACGTGAAAACTGTAGCATGAAATAAAAGGATACAGAATTGTTGGACATGGTTAACTCTTGTATAAAATTAACATATTAATGTTCACATATACAAAAAAGAGAATACGTTGTGTCCTTAGCTCGTCAACATACACTGTTTCGTTTTAAACAATAAAACAATGACGTTCTACTGCTTCTTAAATAAACAAATAACATTTATCACAGATCACAATTGCGCATATTCATACCTCATTCTGCTTTCCAAGGGCGCTTTTTTTAACGATTTTCTTAGGTTTCCTTCGGGATCTAACCTGACTCACCGTGCTTAGTAAGAACAGGAAGTGCCGCATATCACAAAACACACGAAGAAGAAATCTACCGTTCTTCAAAATAAAGGCATAAATTAACCACTAGGTGTCACTGTTGGACCAATGAACAAGAAAAAGAATTTTACCATTTAGTAGCCATTTACAATTATTAATTTCGTGCTATGCTTCACAGCAAAGGGAAAACCCGTTGTACAACTCAAACCACTTCTCTCTCGCTCTCTGCATGGACCTTACCACAGGGGCCGCTTTTCATTGGCTGATGCCCATTCTGCGTGGTCACGTGTCATAGAAACAACGCACCGCCAGGCTTTGCTTGTGAGACTTGCGGTCACGTGGGTCGGTTATGGGCGGAGCTTGGTAAGGTCCATTGGCCAGGCTACACACAGACTCGTTGCCATAGCAACTGACAACAATGCTATTAAAAAAACACTGAAATATTTCCCACACAAAGAGCAGAACATTCAGTCTGTTGCAGTAGTATGGTTTTAGGCTTAATGTTTATTTTGTGATTATTAAGTGATTGCTGTGGTACGAGGAGAAAACTATAAATATATCGCTGTACTTTACTGTATGACTAGCTCCATGGATAGCTCGCTGTTACTGTATCTTACTCTGCAGTTGTGGAGTCACAATGTTTGGTATCATGAGCGCCCCCTGCCATGAGGCAAGAGAACTGCCTGCCTCTCCTCGAATCTGTTCTCTGCAGTTTATGATCGCTCCTCCGCACACGAAACATGTTACACACACAGTTGATGACAAAAAACACTGTACATTATATACATAAGCTAAATTATGGAAAATCAGTTCATACATTAAATGTTTATTATCCATTTTATTGGTGACGTACAGACAGGAGAAACATGCTCTCATAGAATGGCAGTTAGCGAGAGGTTGCGCAATCCCAGGTGAGGCTCAGTTCGCTGCTGCCTCACCAGCTTCGCTTCCGAGCATTTGACTGGGAAAATGAGAAAATTCATCGATTTTGAAGAAAGAATTATCAGAATTGGTTAAGCTAAATAAAAAATAAATACTTTACAGTACAAACCATAGGGTGAAAATATCAATATAAATTATTTTATCATACTTTTCCATTATGACAGGTGAGGCTCTGCCTCACTTGCCACCCCTGACCGCATGTCACTGACCATTGTTCCAGGGATGCCCTGTAAAAAATACAAAGCCTTGAATTCAGAAATTTCACCATCTCCTCAAGCGTGCAAGTTTGTTCAAAAGACAACTGAAAATAGCACAATATTTTGAAATAAGTTAGATTTTTTTCCCCCATTGATCATGTCACTTCAGTTGATTCACTGAAGTGGAGAACTCTCTAGCCAATCTAAAGTAAATCATTACATCAAAGACATGTGCTTAACATTTCCCTCCACAGTATTGGCAGGAGCTTCCCTGGGCAATTTTAAGATGCCTTCAATGCATTTGATTTTTTATTTGACATTCCAGTCAGCTATCTTACATAAAGACATAGCTAGCTTTAACTCAAGTTTCTGAGGTGATAGTGTTACATTCTTTGTGAATCAGTAGATTTAGCCAATTTACTGGCAGTGGAATAATAAATGTATCTATTCCTAGAGTAACCTTGGAAAGATGACAAATCCAAACAACAGTTGCGACAAAAATGTCTGTGGCTATCAAAAAGCTCCGAGGTTAATAATTTATTGCAAGAGCAGCACTGGAGGGATTTGGCAAAGGTTGAGTGAGGGAAACCTTATCTTTTAAATCAAGGCTAACTTTTCCTCTCTCCTGTCAGTATTTTTGTTTGCCACCACTGCTCTTCCTTCAGTCTAATTTTCTGAAACTATTAATATGACTTGTTCTTGTCAATGATGTGTTTGCTCACATTTCTTGAAACATTCAGCACCTACTTAGTTCCTTTAACATTACTAATAAATTTCTTAGAAGTTGCAGGTTTACTAATTTGTAGCTTTTCTCTGCTGTATTGACATCACATTCAGAATGACCTGATTGATTTACCTGAAAGCTTCCATTAACCACCTGCTGTCTTTGCTCTACTTCCACCAGTGTTTAAATAATCAGTTTTTGCTGATACTAATTGATAATGTTTAATATCTTTCTCGGAAACTAACCCAAAAATAAGTGGTAAATTGACATCACTTAAAAGAAACTATGATTGAACATTTTACAAGTGTACAAAGATACACTTAAGTGTACATTTTATTTGATTTGAATTATTAATCAGGATTGATTTTGCAAAGGCAAACTGCAAAAAATGGAAAAGCACACTTAGGGACCTGTATGTACAGAGCTGTGAGACAGTATTTGTTCCCTTGCAGACTTCTCCTGTTTTTCTTTTCTTTAATCTAACACTTGTATGTTTTAGATGATCAAATTGTGACTAGTGGTACAACAAAACCTCTTTACAGATTCCGAAAGTGTAGATTCTAAGCTTTCTAAAGATGTCAAAATACACGCTCACACACATAAGAAAGAGATATGGCCATTTGAATGTTGGCACTCTGAAAGCAAGATTAGACAGAAGACAGGTCTCACAGTTTCAAAAGAAGTGTTCCCAAACCTGATCAGCTATCTGAGGATGTTAGCAAAGGCTATTCATGTACATTAGTCTGCAATCCCCACCATTAACTGTCAACACATATGACTGGAAAGGTGTATAGACAGAAGTGAGCTTTGCTCTGGCTTACTTAGCTAGGAATATGTATTTGAAGTTCTCAGCTTTTGCTCAATTTTCCAATAAGAAAATGATCTTCTGTCTAATAAGCTTTTGTTATGGAGTCATCTGTGAACCTTGAATTTTTGTCTAATTAAATCATGTCTAAGTACATGCAGGACCATTTATATTTTGCAGTCTTTCTTTCAAACTTGACTTTATTGGCCAAAACCAATAACAAAAGCGCAGAATTAGCCAATTAGACCTAGTATGCTAATCTATTGCGAGTTCCCAATCCTCCCAAAACATTTCAGATTTACTTTGTGAGCAAACTGAATTCAAACACAACTCATCATTTCTCAGATTGCAATTGTTTAGTTATCTTAAACAAAAATTAATGCTGTGTATTTATGATTAACCCTCTAAGTACATCTCAGTAGAACATAATTTTACACAGCAAAATTCTTGATAAAACAGGGACAAGTTGAAGATAAATTTGAATTGAATTAGACTGAAGATGGATCTGATGAAACTCATTGAACTTTGTACTTTAAAATGGGCTTCCTTGCATCAATATTTGTTTGAAACAAAAATCAAGTGTTTACCTTTTCATAAGATATTTCGAAGAGTAAACAAATTATGTTTAGTCAATTTCTCTTAGATATTTTATAGCCAGATATTTTATTTGCCTTTAAAGATTGTCATCGTGTGTAAACTGTCTGCAGTAATAAAATGGAGGAAGCTGTATTTAAAAGCTTACAGGAATTTAAGGGTTGTATGGAAGCTGCATGAATTGAGAATATCTAGTTATTCAGCTAGGACATTATGGTAGAATGTGTAATGTCTTTCTATATTTAGAGAAGACTATTCTGGTTTGAACAATCCAAGATTTATTTTTCCATTTTCTGTCTTATAAGTGTAATATCTAAATCAAAAACTACAATACACCAGCTTTGTCACAAAAAATAGGACCTAGTTGCTGGGAACTGAGATGACCAGAGTTTAGTAGTGAAGGCCAGACTGTGCTGGCAGGCATAATCTGAAGTTTACAAGATTAGAAGGGTGCAAGGAACCTCTCATTGTGCTCAAATGAAAACTGCCATCCTGTGCTTTCCAATATGTGGAGTAAGAAGAAAACCAAGAGGGAGCATGGGTGTATATGCCTTCACCCTGGCCTCTCTAATGCCTAATCAGCCACCCAGTGAGACAAATTCAGCTGGAACAGTGGCTGTCACCATGAAATGTAAAGAGTTGGTCTGACTCTTTCAAAATTTATTAACCCCCCCATAGCTTTAACTTGCACATGCTGAACCTAATAAACTGTTACATGTAAAAAAATCTTTTACAGAAACAGAAAAGTCCCTCTGGTGTAAGGGTAGTTTTGAAAAAAAAAAACTGTACATGAAGTGGTAATGTGGCACGCTGTGTAACAAGCCTGAATATGGGCAATTTGAAAGAAGAGGCAAAAAGAAAAGGGGAAAAATGTTTGTTGTAATCCAATTGATGTCTCAATATTATATATATTTCTCTTTGTTACAGCCCCCCCCCTTTTTTGTGAGGAGGGGAGTAACACGACAGCCACAATCATTTGACAGAGTCCAGGTGAATGTTGTAAAAAAGAGGGATTTATTAATAACGAAAATCCCGGAAAGCTCACACAAACTGTGGGGGAGAAAGGGGCGGTTAGGGGGGGTGCCAAATCATAGAAAATAATAAAACAAAACAGGGCCTAACTACTGTCTGAACTAAAGAAACAAAAGAAAACAAAAACCCTGCTTATTTTATCTAACAAAAGTTTCCACCAAAACTTTACATGGGTGGCACCCACCTCCTTACCTAGTGTATCTAACAGAAAAAACACCTACGTGATGAAATGTACAGGGTACCCCAAACTTACCTCGCCCTCTAACTCCCACCACAAACCTTCACACAAAGAGCAACAAGACATGCGTCAGGTAACAAAGCCAGCTCTCTGCTCTCCCCAGCTGGGCTGCTTAAATAAGGCCTCCCTGCATGCTGATTGGCCCATAGTTGATGAGGACCAATCAGAGGAGATTGACACCAGCTTTCCCTAGTACCTGTAAAGAAACAAAGGGGGAGGGGAAAAAGAAACAAACAGCCTGCCAGGCATGTAACACTCTTACACGTCTGTGTGGTGTTACAGATCTTAAATTTAATTTGTAATACACTTGAAAAGTCTACATTTGTGAAACCTGCAGAAATCCAGACTCCTGAGCTAAACCTGAAAGATAATCTTTGGAGAAAGCTAAAGATTAGGTTGATGGCATGGAGACTTTCTAGTAGTGATGGTGAGATGAAGCCTCATGAGGCATTGAACCACTTGAGCCAACTGGTTCGAGAAAGGGTTCATTTCTTGAGGCTTCATGTGCACACGAAACCACCTACTGGCCAGGTGTATAATCACAGCCAGCTGTATCTTAACACGTGTGATGCATTGAATTTTTGTCTATTATGGCTCTTGGGAATGACGTCACAAAAGGTGTAGGACGAAATCATTTGTCTACATAAATTATGTATACACATATGTGTATAATAAAATATTGTTTGAATGTATCCTCTGTGTGTAATTATTCCCAAAATGGTAGTGTCATGTGATATGGCATGTTGTGTAATAAAGTTTTTCTGTGACTCTAGAAAAATGGCATGGGCTTAATCAGGCAGAGGACAGTGAAAGTGCTTGTGGAACTAGGGAGGGGGTAGTGAATAGGCTAATGCTTGTGTAACTTGGATGATTTCATGCATTTTTATTAAGAAACAACAATTTCTCCACAATTTTTGGTTTCAAACGATTTCTCTTTTTTGACACTACATGGATGAGGTGTTATTATTGTACCCCAACTCCTTGGAGCACAATAAACACCTCACCTTTACAGAAAATAAGAAACAGTGAAAAATACAGTTCCTCATAAGCAAACATAATGCATCTGCAAATGTTCAGTTCACCTTACCTTGTTAGGGCTTATCAAATCGAAATGTTCCCAAATAGGGGAAATCCTCCTCTTTCTCGCCGGCTCCATCCTACTCCTATCCTCGCGCTCCTAAATCTCCTATTATCTATCTATCTATCTATCTATCTATCTATCTATCTATCTATCTATCTATCTATCTATCTATCTATCTATCTATCTATCTATCTATCTATCTATCTATCTATCTATCTATCTATCTATCTATCTATCTATCTATCTATCTATCTATCTACTAAACTCTCCAAACTCCAAACTAACTGTCTCAAACTAAATAACCACTATCCAAACTCTGCTATCCAAACTATCAAAACTCTATCCACTCTCTCAACTGACCACAACTCGCCTACAACAACCCACATTTTGAATGGATCCTGTGGGGTTTCTAAAGCTGTCAAACCCCGCGCCAACATCTGAGCCACTTCCCGAAGCAGTCACGTGGTACAGCCAGGCAGCGAGGCTTCGGACGTCATCGTTTTCGGCTCCTCCCCTAAATGAAGCAAGCCTCAATACGCGCTTTACGGAAACGCCCCCTCCATTACTCGACACGCGCCTCGAAGCCTCGGCACATCACGTAACATCACTACTTTCTAGCCTAAAAGACTTGGAGCCTATTCCTTTAATAATTATTTAAAATACCAATGGGACATGCAAAAATGTTGGTCATTAATTGAATTATTTAATTGCTTTAAAGGGATGCTGATTTCTCCTTTGATTATTGAGAAAGAGTTACATTATTTTTGAGTAGCCAAATTTTAGTAAAATAATCAATTTAAATATGAATCTTTTCAAAATTTATACTCCAGTTGAATTTCTTATGTGGAAGCTACTTTTTGTGTGACAAAAGTAGCTTGAAATAAATTATTCTAAATCTAATTCTGTAGAGGAATCAATAAATTTGTTTTGTTAAAAAAATGTTTTTTTGACTCAGACGGCCTTTATTTGAGAATAATTATATAGGAAAGTGGGCAATGAAAGAGGGGGAAGACATACAGCAAAGGTCATAAGGCTGGGACTTGAACCTCTGCATAAAGGACTAAGGCCTCTGATGTGAGATGTGCTTTACCCCTGCACCACCACAGCACCTCAATAAATTTGGGGTGTGATATTTAATTTCACTCTACATTGTTGGGCATTTTGATTAATCTTATTTATCATGTAGTTTTATGAGTGCTTTGTACTGTAATGGGGTACAATCACATGTCACAAATACTTTTTGTCTGTACCGTTTTTGCCTAGTTTGATTTCTAATTTGTGTCAATCGTCACATGAGGAGATAAATCAGTTCACATTGTTGTACCTGCTACAAGTCTTTTTTGTTTAGGCTGTAAAGCTGGACACAAAAGAGCTTTCAGTGTTCTCTTTCTTTTAATTATGCCCATGTGATGTACTGGCTGTGAGCTACACTTTGCCTAGCTTCCCCTAATCTGATGGCAAATAAGGCTGACATCAATCTCACCATGTCAGAAAATGTAATGGCCTCACTCTCTCTTCTCTCTTTGGTCTACATTGATGCAAGACAGCTATTCAGCCCCAACTCCCCTCTCATCCCTGCTTTACTTTTACCATTCATCACTGGAACTCCCAACAGATGAGATCGTTTAACACTGGGCATGAATGCTGAAGTGCACTCTCTCGTACTCACTGAGAGGAGCCTCTGTGATTTGGAGTTCAGTGCCTGGCTTCAAAGGAATTTCTCACTGGGATGGACATTTTAATTGGACCATTAACTTTTGGAAAGACGCTTCCTGATATCTTGATGAGTGTATTTTATTTTATTTTATTTTTTTTTGCCCAACTCAAAATTCAAACACAGTCCTTCAGATACACCTCTGATAACATCTTCATGCACACTTTTTTCACCTTTCCTTAGACTTTTTCTCCTGAGTGCATTACGCTGTACCCTTGTTTCTGCTTCATTGCAAAACTGAATAGGATGAGAAAGTGTAAATTATGACAAGCAGATTTGAAGCCCTCCTTTGTTAAGTAAAAGCATTATTTGGATCTATCAATTGGATCGATTGGGATGTGTGTCTGATTTTGGATTGGATTGACTTCATTTGCCAGAGCCTTGATAAATGTTGTAAATTGGCACTATATAAATTAATTGAATTGAACTGAATTATTGTCAAGAAACACATAAAATAACTTTTATTGACTGCCAATCAAGACCACAGAAAAGCAATTTAGAACAGAAAATGTTTTGGACAGTTAGTAACATTTCATAGCAACCAATAAAAACAATAAAGAGGACAGAGAGGGTTGTCAGTGGCTACTAATTAAATGTAAAAATGATATAGATCAGCTGATTTTAACTTTTTTTCCAGTTTGAATCACAGTGATAGAAAAAGATATGTCCAACTCTGTCCAGCAGGGTTTGTCCATCCTACAATTTCACTATTTTACCAAATTGCAGGTAATGTCTCTCAATCCACTTGGGGATACATACACAAAGGAAAGAAAAAGAGATACATCATGTGTAAAGCACTGCCATAGCAGAAATATTAAAGAGTATGTTGCTGAAAAGTTACAGGAGGGAAATTCTAACACTGGAGTTATTGTGTTCTTAAGATTTAAAAACTGGTGACTCTAGGTTTTCAAAGAAACAGGAGTCATATTAAAAGTCCATATTTGATTGATTTGTCACATGTAAGATAATATTGGCATATGTTTTGATCTGACAATGATTTGTTCCTTTGCCGACTATTTTTCTGTGAAGTAGCATGAAAAGGCAACTTGACTAAAGTAATCAAGAAATAACTGCCAAGAGCTAAAAAAAAGAAAAAAAAAAGAAAGATTGCAACCCAACCCAACTGAAATGTTTGAAAATTTGCAATTCAGTTGTGGTTGGATCTATTTCAGTTGTAATTTTTTCAGACCACCTCAGACATAAATCAGACATTATGATGAAAGAATTTCTGTTATATTGCATAATGGTTTGAAATACTCTGCAGTGTTGCAGAATTGAAATCAGACTCATTGATTTCTAATTTTAAGAATAGAATGAAGTATGTATTTTTTCATGTAAACCCATAAAAAAAGCTATCGCCTCTGTTCCATTATTTTGTTTATTTTAATCTTTTTATGCCATGATAGAATATTTTAAAAGTATTCTTATTTATTGTTGAATTAGGTTTCCAATTCAGTCTCAGTACACACAGTACTGAGACCCCATTAAATGAAATACAGAACAATTGTTCTGTCTTGCAATTCAGCTGAAAGAAAAGCAAGCATGGGGTGCAGTGCATGAAGAACCTAAGGCTATTTTTCTAAAGAAAGTTCACTTTTAATATGTTTGACATTCTCTATGTTCATTATTTGTGTTTCTTGGGGAATATGGAAATGAATGTCCTCGTAGAGTCCTGGTTTTTGTGAGCAATATCCAAAAATTTATATACAAAGAAAATAATAAGTCAAAAAAATCATCAAACAAATTGCAAAGCAAATACTATCCTAAAAAATGATCTCAATTAGATGTTAGAAATAAATATTGAAACGGGGCACATTTACCGTTACAAGCAAAGCAACTAAGCTTTTAACCTGATTTGGATTAAATTGACATTATTTCTCACTAAAACTCCTGAACCCATTAAATATGTTGGCTGTTCAATGCTAATGGTTATGAATGTTGGAATCAAACATGCTTTTAAACCTCTCAGTGGTGATATTGTTTTAAACTGAATAGCAATTTAGAAGAAACAGTTATGAAACGTTGCGGTTCATTAACGCTCTGTAAGGCTGAATCAGAGATTATCTGTCATGAAAATCAAGTTTTAGAAAAGTCTAACAATTTATGGAAGGAAAAAGAAATTCTGGTTTTTATCAGAAATCAATAAATGATGAGTGAATCTGTACAATATTCTTTAATTGTATTTTCAGTCACAATGGTACAGACAGTTGCAACCAGACATTAACATACATTGAATAAAAAGACATACCTCTTTGTTTGCACTGTCTGAAGTTAAAGGGGCAGTATTATGTATTTTGTATTTTACACATAGTGCCATTTTTATAGCACTATAAAGTAAGTTTGTTAACTTCAGTTGTTATAAAAATGTTTATCAAATATGACTTTAGAAAAAAAGTATGTATCTTTTTATTCTGTGTATGGAAACTTCTGGTTTCAACTATAGTTTTTTATATCTAGTTTGTCCTATATAATCAAATAGTTATATTTTAGGTGCTTTACATTTGTTTTTATTCCAAACAAATGTTAGACCCTTAAAGTTTAAGGAAGGCCTTATAGATTACCAATATCCAAATGGTGGAGAAATTGAACCAGGGAACCAGTTAAGTCAAAGATATGGATATCACTTCAAGCATTCTTTTGGGAATTCTTGAGGTCAGCGACACTCCCATGAAATTTGATGTACCCATTCATAAATTAATTTGTCAAATAAATAATTAAATCAATTCAATCTCTACAGAAGATGATTGCAAGTGCTTGGCCTTGTATACTGTAGGCTCTAACATAAAAGTTTAATATTTCTGCGACCTTGTGGCAATTTCAACATGAAATAAATGGCCTGAAAACTCAGTGGTCATACTGTGTTATTGCGCAGGTGACCACAATAAGTCACACAGATTGCATTTTAATCAGTGTGAATGTGGTGTGGGAAAAAAACAGAAAAAGAACAAAAAAAACAACCTTGATGGTCCAGTGTTGGCACTGTGAGTCAAATGGTGACAGAGACTTATCTCACCCACCACAGAGACAAGTCAATCTGTGTGTGGCTGCTGCCAAGTACTTGTTGTCGCTTGCTGTCTCTGCTGGAGGAAGGGTCACACTCATCATGCTTCCTGCTAATACAACCTGTCCCTCACCTTTCTTAATAGGCTGCGCCTCAGCCAAGTGAACTAAAATGACGCTTTGACTCATGGGCTGCTTATTCTGCACATTAGAATATTTATGCATTAAAAAAACAATGGTGCAAATAAGATTGTAGCTAAAGAGTGAGCCAGAATAATGAGATATGCTATATTCTGCCATGTAAAAATGGCATGATGCATCTAAAAGTAATTGGTTTGATTCCTTAGTGGTTTTATCTGCAGGTAGTATTGCAATAGATTGCATTATTAGGATTCAAAATGAGCCCCTAGCAATTTTTCATGATTGAGAAAAAATCTTCCCTATATTTATGCTGAAGATTTTGGTGAAATAAAATAAAAGAAATCCATCTACTCAATTATGTAAGAAGAATAAGACTCTTATTATTTCTGAAGCCTACTGCTTGTATAGCAGTTTGTAATGGTGTGTTTATGGTTTATTTTGTGAAACTGCTCTTTGTACCAGTGCTCAGCAAGTTTTAAATTTGTTCTGGCCAACTTTTGCAACTCACAAGGTCAAAGTCCAGTGCCTACTTCTCAGCTTGGAGAGCTGAATTTTCCAGAGGTGACATAAGGTCATGGAAAGCATAGGGTTCTAATAGCGGTCAGAAGCTAGCTTTCACTACAGGCCAGAAAATGATGAAGCTTTCATAACTACAGCTCTGCATGGACAGGACTGAACAAATCATCAGTCACATGGGTGTGATGGGGTGTAAGCGGTGGGCACCTCCAGATCGGGATTGAGAGCTGACTGATGGGTTACTGCGGTAAAGCTCTAACACTGAAGCAAGGTATCTATTAGTGTCAGTCCTACTTACCAAGCCCGGGGCCTGGGGTTCTCATAATGCAATGGAAAATTTTTCTTTTACCAAAAAACCTGATGGTTGATCAATCACGTGAGCTACATCACAGCTCCTTACAGGTTTGAGGGTCAAGAAGTGCAAAAAAAATCACAGTGGACACATGTTAAACACACCACTGCTGGATCTTTCCACATCTTTAAATGGCAATCATTTTACCTGTGTGTTAATACATCACTCTAAATTCAGGCTGCATAAGATTTTCTGTCCAGGTCTCAGTATTGCAGCATGCGAAAATCAAAAGCTGCAGAAATATTCCGACTAACCCATGATATCAATCATGCCATGACCAAACGCACATGAAACATCCACATTCTATTGCACGGTTTAAACTAAGAAAAAAAAATCTTAAATTTTAGACTCTAACATTTTAAAGAATGTCCTATAGATTACTAACATCCAAATGATGGAGAAACGGAACCAGGTAACCAGTTAGGACAAAGGCATGGACTTCACAAAAGCTTGTTTTCAAAAAATGTTGAGGTCAGCAAGACTCACTATACTGTGAGCATGCATTTGGCTGGTGAATGAAGAAATGTTAACCAGCAAATCATGCACAGCTTTCTCCTTTCTGAAATCTTTGACTTCTAACGTGGTTTCAAGATGAAAATTATTTTGGCTCTTCCCAACCTTGAGGCATTAATCAAAAGGACCCAGAAGCAGAAAAAACGTCACTATTCAAACAAAGATTTCCACGAATTTTATCTAAGGCTACAAGTAATGGCAGAATTTAATTTGTTGCCTTTGACCAATTAAATGGGGTCATGTGATTAATTGATACAAACCTTTGAAACTGTACCTTGCTTTTAGCACAGTTCACAATATCAAGGAAATCTTCTCATCTCTTTCATCTTCTCATCTTTAATTATGAAAAACATGCTATAATTATCAAACCTACCTTTCAGTGTTTTGCAGACACTTAAGTCCAAAGAAGATCATGTTTTGTTAATAATGTTGAGGTGTTTTAGGTTTTAAAAACCAATAGTCATGTGACTGCCGTTCTCTGGATACAATAATTAGATTCTTTTAAATATCACTAAGTGGAATCTACAGCCATTGACTATGGCTACAAAAGCTGGAGTTTAATAAAAATATCAGGTTAGGTAAGCCTTTATGACCTTTCCCTAACAATATAGTTCTAATATTTTCATAGAAATTAAAAGTAAACAATGCCAAAGTAATTTTAATGGTTTTTATTTAAAGAATCTTGCTTTTGTTACCTATCCCCTCAAATTCAAGTGCTTCATGCTTCTAAACTCTTCTACAAATATTCTGCGTTTTTGGATCTGGATATAGAAATTACCTTTCAGATCACAAAATACGCCGTGAGTCACCTTTAAGACGTTACTTGATCCTGCTGTAGAGTTTCTATAATGATTCCTGGCTCTTGAAATGACTGAAATGTAAGAGACGCTTTGACGTTTTGCCTGCAACAGACATCAGCATAAAATGCCATTTTCTTACTGAAAGAGAACAACATTACTACGGAACAACAGAAATACGTAAAAGTGCACATTATTGTGACAACTGATTATTTGTAATGGGGAGGAGATTGCTGGGTGAGCATATATGCCCCTGCATTTGATAGTGCTTTGCTAGAGATGTGTTCTTTTAATCAAAGGTTTCTCCTACAAGATGAATGTATAAAAAAGGGGGTGGGGGGAGTGATCAGAGTTATTTGTGTTGCTTTGTAAATTTTCTCCCAAATCTAATCCAAAATCTACCCATGTTTTTTTTTTCTTTTTTTCCAGAAATTGTTAAATGCTAACTGACTATTTTTTTTTTGTCTTTTTATTTACAGGCAACAACTTCTGACTGTCATGTGAATGTATGACATACAGGCTAAATCTTATTAAGCTCCTTTTATCTGCTCTTTCTGACAAGTAGATGCATCCTAAAGAACATTTTTACCTTTACAGAAAAAATTGTCTTACTATTCAGTCATAACATTCCGGAAAAAAAAGGCACTAGCTCTAACTTCTCTACAGTCTCTACAGTGTCATGCTGACATGATTAATATTGTACTCTTCAGAAAAGAATGAGAGGCTGCTTTTAGTTCTTGCTTACGAACATGACAATAAATTTGAAAGAGGTGATCATGCAGTTTCACAAATGAAAAGCTGTTATTGTTTAAAGTTACTGTAGTTCACACTGTTGGTACAAACCAGTCAAGAACAAAAAGAGTACAGGTACAGGTGATCAGAGTTATTTGTGTTGCTTTGTAAATTTTCTCCCAAATCTAATCCAAAATCTACCCATGTTTTTTTTTTCTTTTTTTCCAGAAATTGTTAAATGCTAACTGACTATTTTTTTTTGTCTTTTTATTTACAGGCAACAACTTCTGACTGTCATGTGAATGTATGACATACAGGCTAAATCTTATTAAGCTCCTTTTATCTGCTCTTTCTGACAAGTAGATGCATCCTAAAGAACATTTTTACCTTTACAGAAAAAATTGTCTTACTATTCAGTCATAACATTCCGGAAAAAAAAGGCACTAGCTCTAACTTCTCTACAGTCTCTACAGTGTCATGCTGACATGATTAATATTGTACTCTTCAGAAAAGAATGAGAGGCTGCTTTTAGTTCTTGCTTACGAACATGACAATAAATTTGAAAGAGGTGATCATGCAGTTTCACAAATGAAAAGCTGTTATTGTTTAAAGTTACTGTAGTTCACACTGTTGGTACAAACCAGTCAAGAACAAAAAGAGTACAGGTAAATAGGGAGTTTGGGTTTCAGAGAACAGACAGGGTTATAACTGCCTTTTTATATGTATAAAAATGAGTCAGAAAATACAGAATAAGAAAAAAATGATGGATGGATGGATATAATTGAGAAGAAAACTTCATTTTTTCTTTAATGGTTAATCTTCACCTGCTTTAAGGAAAATTAATATGCATGCCAGTTTTTCTTATCTAGGTAATAATCCTTTCTCTCTGCATCAAAAGAGTGCTACATGTCCCCAGCTATTTGAATTTTAATTTGTATTTCTGTAAAATGTCACCCTCGATGTGATTTCCATATCTACCTCAAGCAGTCTCTAGTGAATGTGTTCTTTCCTTGCTCCATCTTGGTGTTTTCTTTGTTGTGCTGTCAAAGACCTTGTGCTTAATTGTTTTGATTAAAGCACTTTTAATTAAATGTACAGCAACTTCATTTGAGAAAGCCATTTTAATTGTTTGCAGTGGCCTGTATAATTTAAGGTCTCAAAAAAGAAATTGATTCTGTAATGGGACTCCCACAGCTTATTGTATTCAATTTTACTGACAAAATATAAAGTATTTTTGCATAAAAAAAATAAAAACTATAATATCTTAAAGATCAGTAACTGTTTTAGAACCAATATGCCAAGTTAATGAAAGCGTTCTTTAAAGTTGATACATTTTTATTACTATTATTTTTATTTTCTTTAAAGTACTTGATCACAGGTGCGTTTCCTTGTCAAAATGTGTGTAATAATATTGAATAAATAAATAAAATCAGGATTTAAAGATAGGACATATTTCCCAAGTGGATTTTATCAAAAATATTTGTGTTTTCTAAATAGTATGCCAAAAAAAAAAAATACTGTTTTTAGTGTTTTTTCTTGAAGGGATGCAAATGGATATCAACACAAAGAAATATGTATAAGGAGATTTATTGGTTTTGGTAAACCTTATACTGGACGAACAACGTCTGATTCTCATGTGGGAACATTTTCATCCCGTCTGAAAATGTTCTGTTTCTTAGGAACATGAGTCAGACAGTGAAAACGCAGACAAAAAAGTCTTTCAGCTTCAGAGGTAGAACCTCACATGTTTCAGCCAGAACACAATTTTGAATATAAGGGAGCTGGCTAACAGAATACAGTATTTTTGCCTTTCAGAAAATTATTGTTTTACACCATTTATAATAACAAGATCAAAACTGATGCCAACATCACAGAGGTCATAATTTGCATTACTGAATTCTAAAACTAAGTGAAGTTGGATGTTTTGGCTTTAAAAAAAAATTAATACCAATGTTACTAACAAAATAAAAATAAATATTGATGTAATAAACAAAATTGATGTTATATTTTTCTGCATTTAAAAACTGAAAGGGATCGGTGGTGGTTTTGTATAATTCATTTAAAACTGATGCTCTTTCTATATATCGGTTACGTTTTGAGAGATGTCTGCCTAGCTTCCTTTGAATGAACATAAATTTAATTATGAACATATCAAGGATATGAAGAGAACGTACTTCCATAGTTTGTAGATTTTTAGGCAATGTCTGCCCAGAAAGTCTAGGAAGATGTGAATAAGTTTAATATGTTTCAAGCAAAGACAAATAAAATTAGTTCTGATGTCCTAAAACTTTACACAACCCCCTCAGGTGATGTTTATTGCTTATATAAAAAAAAGACTTGATATGAATAAGAGACATCACATTTAGTGAAAACAAATGGAAATAACCAAGCTCACCATTACATGATAGACCAGCTATTTATAGCCTTATTTGGAACAACAAATTCAATTGAAATAAAAATATTGTCTGTATTGTCCTATGGATCCAACAAACTTGCATTTTCTTTTAGTTCTGTTTTATTTTTTTAAATAAGGACAAATGATTTGCCATTACCCTCTTGTGACACCATCCAGCCTACTTTATTCACTTTAAACTAGTAAATGGAAAAGTGATTTGCATTTCTTTTTAGTGACTCTTCAAAGGATCACTTCACTTTTACTTTGCAAGTGAATGGAATCCCAACCAGACTGTACTCTCTGTGCTATACCTTCAAGTTACAGCAAAGAAATATCATGCTTTTTCTGGATGTATGTGCCTCATTGCACTTAAGCCTGGGGACAGTAATCTGTGGGATTACAAATAAGTGGGACTTGCTGCTGGAAGGCAGGATCTGTGCATTTTTGCGTGGGGAGAAGGAATTTGGCAGGCTGCTGTCAAGCCAGTGGATCAAAGTCCTTTTTCCACTGCAGTGGCTCATCACAACAACAGAAAATGAGCGAGAGAAAGAATATGAGAGAAAGAGTGTGAGAGAAGGGGAGAGGGGAGGGAGGCAGAAATAAAGGGAGACAGAGATCCTGGAGGAAGACAGCTTACGCCACTCATGGTTGGCTTAGTGTGCACACTTTCCTCACATTTTAAATCCAAGACCCATACTGAGGATAGCTCAATAAAGCACTCAAGTCAGCAGGGGAGACTAGACGTGCTGTCAGCGTCAGTACATCCAAATGGATTTTGACAGTGACACATGAGCATGTAAAGAAGCAATGTCTCCATGCAAAATGTTAAAAAAAAGGGATGTCAATATTTGAAAAGCTTATGTTTAAAAAAATTATCCTAGACTTTTAAGATTTATCCCTGCAGAGAAAATTAGACAGCCCTCTTTAAAAACAAATTGGGATACTGTAAGAAATGTAAATAAATCAGTGTAGTTATTCTCACATGAATTAAACTTGATCTGTTTTCTGAAAATCTTGCAGAAAAAAAAAACTAAACAAATGGAACCTTTCACCATTTTTATTTTTGAACCACCACTTACTTGCTGGAATGTTTCTTATAATAAATCATGTTATGCAATAGTTGAAAAGTTGAACATTTACTTAACAAGTGGGGAAATGCTTTACCGGATGGTGAGGGGGAAAATGTTTTATTCCAAATACAGGGCCTCTTTAGAATACAATAGAAGAAATAGTTTTTATTGTCCCATAAAGGAAAATTTAGGTGCATTAGTAGCAAAACGGTTCACACAAAATCTTATCCTTGTTCCAACTTTTTTAAACTAATGTTTAAATTCAATAAAATTACTATGCCTATTTCAAGAAAGAAGTCAATGTATACAAGACTTGGAATTATTTTTGTTTGGGTTTATTGCCCTCTAAGCCATTATTGTGCAATCAAAAACCCACATTAAAATTCTATAACTGCAAATTATTGAAAGTTGAAGTTGTCTTGGACAAAAACTGTGACAACTCCACAGCCAGAGAATCTGAATAAATTCAGTTCGTTTCCACATAATTTGGGTTTAAGGACTTAACTCACCACAATGTTGCTCTGTAAGAAAAGCCTTATTGTGTATAAGTACATTAACTGAAAACACCTTCCATCATGTAAATTTAACATATCTCTCTTGTTCTTTAAGTTACTAACCCGCAGGACAACCGAAGAGAGGAGTTCAAAGGTCCAGCTTTTCTATACATCTTTGCTCCATCTGTCATAACAAAAATTTCCAAAACAAAAGCATCAAAAAAATATTCTCAGTATAGTCAGATAGTTTTAAGGATTGGATCTTGAGCCTTCAAATAATATCCTGAACTGATAAGCAGTTTAAAGTGATAAGGAGACACATAAGCCTAAATTACCAATACATGTCCTCACAAAGCTGAACTCACACACTCAGAAGAGTCTGAACATATGCAATGAGGAAATTGCGGTAGCTCTTTCACTTAAAATAAGCAGCCCCAACAGAGCACCATATAATGATCTGAAAATGAACAGTTTTATCTTCATGTTCTCCACTAAAAAAGTAGCATTCAAAGTAGCAGTCAAAGTTCTTGAAAAGCTGAGCTCGACTCATAGACTTGCACATTTGAACCCTGTTCATGCACAACACTGGTCTTGAGATATTGAAGAAGATACTTTCATTAAAACTGCAGAGCTAGGTGGACGACCGGGGATCCATTTCTAACACTTGTATATTTCCAAAAGGCTGTGAATGCATATAATACTATCTTTGTCAATTGGATTTTGAGTATTGAACATTTGGTCACCTTGGTCATGGATCACAAATAAAGGCATAGAGTCAAAAAATAACTTTAAATACACACCGTGCACTTAAGCATGTTACTTTTTTGCACCGTTGTTCCGACTGAGCCACACAGGTCATTGACAGGTCATTGACAATCTCAACAAAAAGGCAGCGTAATGCTTTTGTGGTTGATTACTTGGCCATGACCCTTTAATCAAAGAGAAGCACGATTTGCTACATTTGTTGCTCAACACCTCCCAGTACAGGAGCTTTCATTCAAACACAAAGGGAAAATCTACCGTTGTTGAATTTTGCAGCAGATTATACATTTTTAAACACTCCCTGCACACCTTCAGTATATGTTGAAAGTTTGTTTCTGAAGTTAAGTAGCATCTGCAGAGCCTGTCACAGTTTAGGAAGACTCTTCTTCTGAGTGCATGCATCTCTTGGCATTCATTATTAATCAGAGTCATTTTTTTTTCTGGTCTCATGATCGCTTTGATAATCAAGGTTGCTGATAGAAGAGCAGACTTTCAAAATTGATAGTTTGCGTTTTGGCTATTCAAAGGACAAAACTGATAATTAATTAAGCTGTAAAGTGAACAGGAAGTGGTGGAGCTATGCTCAGAATTGAGGAGGCTTCCTGGGATTTTACCCTTGAACCATTTAGTCACATCAATCATTTTGAGTTAATATGAACTGACAAAAGGCGTTAATCAGTTTCTTTTTTACACATATGCAATGTGGTGGTTTCTTTTGGCAGAAAAGTATAAGAATAGTTCAAAATTTATTTAAGAAAAACATTTCATTTCTGCATGATTACCTTAATCCAGTTAGGCAGTTCATTGATGTGTTAGACAAACAAGTGTCATCGTTGCAGACATCACTCCACAATTAAATAGATTAATAGATTTGCTACTGACAGCTTGGTGTGAAATATCATGACAGACGTGTGCACATACTGTCTAATGCTTAGATGGGTTAGGACTTTTTGGATTGGAGGGTGATCAAAAAGTTCTGGCAATGTAATCTATTTTATGTGAGCACTTTTAAATAGTGGTGCTGCAATCTGTAAGTACACAATCTACACTTAAGGTATAATAAACATGATTATATTTTTTTTATTTTTTATTTTAAAACCATATTAATTTCACTTTATAAGTTTATTTGAATGTTGCCTTAATAAATTGTGATGGTAGTGGCCAGTGGTGGTCCTCCTCCTGCAATCCCTTACACACTCTATTTCATCCATTTCATTTGTGCTTCCTAGAAAACAGGTTTCATTTAGTGAAGACATCATTTCTTCACATTTTTAACTTGAGTGTTGTCCAGTCACTTCAACTAAAGGAAAAGATAAAATACACCACAGCAAAACGTCTCCATCACCCCATGTGACCACTGTGTGATTGACAGCAAAGACATAGCACATTTGGAAAAGCAATGGAAAACTTATTCTCAACAAAGCTGACAAATATGTTCTATTTTTGATATTGTACTTTTGCAGCCCTGTTTTAATGCAATGGTTCAATTGCCTGTTTAAAAACATTTATTAAAAATGCAATAACACTGCACAAGTTGTAAAGATGCCATCACTTTAGAAGACCAGTGGTTAAAATTTAAGTATAGACAGGTTTAAAGGACGCCTATGTCCACAAAGCTCCTCATTGGACCTGCAATCACCAACCGTGCTTCCGCTTCACAATGCACCCCTCCCCCACGCCTTCCCCACACAGCTCTGCTAGACTAGCGGCAGCAGCAATTTGCAAAAACCAGATGGAAATGCAAGTTTTCTGACTATTAAATGATCTGAAAATCATATGAACTATTTCTTAGTTTAATGCTCAGAAGAACAGTTGTAAACAGCATAATAGAATAGCACTGTTGTGGTAATGTGCTGAAGGCAGAATGTCAGAGCAGGAGATTCTTAAATAGACAAAGATGTTAAATTGTGAAGTTTTCTTTAGTTATTTTTGAGATACACAGCATTTTTATAACAAGTGAAGGTAACTTGATTGTGCTTTAAACTGTCACTATGTGCCTGGGAAATACATATCACCGGCCCCTTAACGCTTTTACGTTCAAAAAGTGGTTAACATGAATTTTGAGCTTGTGTGGATTTATGATAAGGTTTGTGCCAGATGTACAGGACCAGAATTTGATAATGAAAGTGGGTTACCTTTATGCATGAGCACACAGACCATTAGACAATCGGAAATACTGCTGTGCATATAACGGCAGGGTGTAGAATCCAAATTTGAAAACTCATCTGTCTTTTTAAAAATTATTTTATTTTAAAGCCCTAATGTTAAACAAGGTACTAACTTGGAATAATAATGAAATTTGTCAAAATATTGATTTAAAAAAGCTTTTTGTCAACACCTGCTAAATTTTAATTTTTCCCTCATATATAGTTGTAAAGTCTACACTGTACAAAGATAAATTGAAATATTATGAGTCTGCTTGAAATGGTAGATGTTCATTGTAAGCATTTAGTTTAGAAGTCCACAGGGTCATGTCTGTCTTGCAACTACAGACATGTGTAGCAAGGACACCTGCAAGGACAGCAATACAAAGGTTTCACATAGCAGCAGCAAGTCATGACTCAGCAGCAAGAATTTTGTACTTTTCTTAAACAGGATCAGA
Organism: Xiphophorus maculatus; assembly: GCF_002775205.1. Classification (NCBI taxonomy): domain Eukaryota; kingdom Metazoa; phylum Chordata; class Actinopteri; order Cyprinodontiformes; family Poeciliidae; genus Xiphophorus; species Xiphophorus maculatus. The sequence continues at coordinate 9,895,882 of NC_036462.1, read as the reverse complement.
GCATCAACTGGCATCAGTGTTTTATATTTCTCAAACATTAGACTAGAATCCAAAGGATAATTCTGAAAGTAACATACTAGCAACAACAAATGTCCCATCTGCCTCATCTCTATCATCTTTATTACCACATGCATGTTCAAGACAAAATATCAAACTTATGTGAACAACTTTTTTACAAAATGAGATTTTGCTAATGCTAAAAATGAGGTTGTAATGGATTCATTTGGGTTATATTTTATATTGAATTAGGTTCTATTTGACTTTAATCTGAAGAGCCAAAATCCAATGTTTTTATGTGTGTGTAATGCGTTAACCATGATGACCTAAACAGGACAAACAGAATAAAAAGAAAAGAAAATATTCAACACCCTCTTTAAACTAAACAATCAAAGTATATTTAGGTAGCAGGTAATAATTAAATGTTTGCTGGCCAAAGGTGGCGAGGAAGTGAATGATTGTCAGTTAGATTACTTGCCCCATCTGTCTCTGTCGTTATGTCCTTGGGCATGACACTTCACTCACCTTGCCTGCTGGTGGTGATCAGAGGTGTCAGTGGTGCCTGTTTAGCAGCTTGGTTCTGTCTGACCTGGGCAGCTGTGGCTACAATCCAGTAGTTTGCTGTCATAAACATGTGAATGTTTGCATGCATGGAAATGACTGATTCCATAGTAAAGGGTCTTTGAATGTTCTAAGAAAGCACTATGTAAGCATAATGTCATTTTATTTCATTTAGCTAAGTTAAATAAAGAGTTTACTAAAGATTAATTTTTACATGAAATGCATGATCTCTATTTGTCTGGAGTGTTTGTTGTCTGTTTAGATCTTAAAGACTTATTTCAATAAGTTGCATCATAACAGAGCATCTTTTTACTAATCAAGTACTTGCACGGTAAAAAGAAATATAAGCATCAAAGTTGGACAAAGCTATACAATGTCACAATGCTTTCAGTAGAAATGGGTCCGTTAAATGTCCCCCATTATGTTTTCTAGTCATGGGCTTTTGTCCAGCAGAGCTTGAAATGTGCAACATGCCTCACACAAACAAAGCTGGCACCCTGTAATAACTGCAATTTGTTTGACAGTTGAGATGCAAGATACTTAGTAGACTGTCAGGGTTTAAAAGTCTCAACACTTTTTTTTGTTAAATTGTTTACAAGTTCCACAGAGGTGATTTTTGAGACAGAAAGCACTATAGCTAGAAGAAGTTATATCAAAGCTGGACTGTCTTGTACAAGAGCTCGTTTTAAAATGTAGTAATGTAATATTCATATCCCTTGTACTTTTTCATTTTACAACCACAAACTTCAATGTATTTTGTTGAGATTGAAAGAAAAAAATATAGTTTTCAGATAAGAAGATATACCAGTACATCTCAGAAAGTGACTTAGGGAAAAATATTTGATTATTATATTTATTATTTTTATTCATTATTATTTATATTATTTATTATAAATTAAACCCAAAATTCAGTATTTTCAGAAAATTAGAATATCACATTAAACTCAGGTTTTAAGTGTTGGCAAAGAGTTGATCAGCAGAATTCCTTAATCATCAAAACAATGACAAGAATGACACTTAAATTTACAGATATCTGGATTTTGAATTAAGAAATACAGTAGTTTTAAGAATTTCTTTTTCATGTCAGAAATGCACAATTTACTTTGTCATATTGGAAAATGCATGTAGTTGGATGTTTTCAATGCAAATGTGTGCTGCTGTACATTGAAATAAAGTCTAATGCATCTATTAATTTTACATTGATTTTAGCTCTTTATGTGGTTGCAACCCAGAGTGACATGTATCCAATAATGTGCTCCACAGTCTTACTTTACCCATAAAAATGCATGCAGCACTAAAAAATAAGAATTAGTTATCACTGAGCTTTGTCATACTCTACAAAATCTATGTACTCTTAAGAGCCATTAAATATTCTTCACTTATACAGAAGACAGGTGAGAAATGATTTAAGGAAAAATAAGGCCGGCCCTGGCCTCAGAATGGTGGTTTATAATCAATACAATCAATCTCTTGGTTGTATTGATCCACTTTAAAACCACTTAACTGTCATGAGGACACCGATGTCCTCATGGACCAATTGGATCACATGTAAGTGTTTTGAGGGTGACAGTTAAGGAATTAAAGGATCAAATATTTAAAACTAAAACATTTAGGTTCATACAATTGTTCATTAGCAGGTGTAACAATACAGCATTCCTTAATATAAATGTTTGGAAAATAACTTGCTGGAATCTTACACTATTTAACTAAATATATGCAGATGTTCATTTGAAACAACAACTATATATATATATATATATATATATATATATATATATATATATATATATATATATATATATATATATATATATATATAGTATAACAGGTCATAGTGTGGAGATGAGTACAATAAAATTGATACAAGAGATGGAAAAGGTAAAATTATACACAGGAAGAATTCAGGACTTTGTGAAAATTCTAAATTATAGTAACACTTCAGATTTTGTTAATGTGTTGATATTCTCTATCTTCAATAAAGATTTTCAGAATGAATAAACCAATATTATAAACAGCACCAACATAATGCATATTCAATTTAAGTATGTGTAAAATATGCAGTGATGGCTCATAACTGAAAGTCATTTCATTTTGCTGTTTATTTTGCTGCCTTAGTTGTGATCCTGGTGCTTCCAGGGGAGAATGTGTTTATGAGCAGATGGTTGGGTGAGCTCAGGTGCTGGCACCACATGCAGATTAGTGAATGTCAAGATGTAGCTGGAAGAAAATTGAGCTCCAACTGTTGCAGTGTCTTAAGCCTGGTGATTAATTGATGCAAAAGTAAACGCCTTTGGCTTGAGGTCCCCAGAAAAAGAAAAAAAAACAACCTTGCCCCTTCTAATGGAGTTGCAGAGGAATATTTCTGCTGCTCTGTGAATTTCAAAGTTTTGGGTATCGGACTGCGATGTTCTCAAAAGAAAAGAAAATGTTTCTTGAGATTCTCAGTCTCAAGAAATGTTTTCTAGTTAAGGAATCATTTGAATACCACAGATAGAAAATACATTTGGAAACAGTATTTTGTTAAAACAAGAAAGTTTGTCATTCTACATCTTGATAAAACAGGAATGTTTCTTTTTCTGCATCTCATTAAAATGAGAAAGTTTCCAGTTATAACAAGATACTGCGTGCACCGACACCGATGCTGTTGCTGCTGTTTCTAAATCATTCTGCTGCTTGTGGGCTCAATCCGCTCAAGACGTAACCAACAGAATCCGGTTAAAGGATTTTCAAAATCAAAGATCCTCCAGATTCAATACATAAAACGGAAGTATTTAATTATTTCTTGCGCTGCCCGGTACCAATTGGTCCAAGTACCGGTACCGGTCCGCAGCCCGAGGGTTGGGGACCACTGGCATAGAGTATGCCTTGTGTTACGGTCCACACAGGACACACAACATAAGGAGTCCAGACCAATTTACATGTAGCGGAGAGGTTTTATTAAACCCAAGTCTGGACACAGAGGTACTGTTAGTCATGGCAAAATAAACAAAAGGGAGAAATCACAAACCGACGGATTCGGGCCGTTCCCCTCACCCTGCCCCAGGATCTTTCACCCTACAACCAAAAACTGGAAAACCCTGCTTAGCCTACAATTCCCAGACCAGACAATTTAACAGATAGGTGGTTTAAGAACAGAAAATTACATCTATTAAAACAGGAGTGAGGTTCAGAGTAACGCAAACGCACAGGTGCTCATCCAAACTCCCTCACTCACCTGATGGGTGGGGCTTGATCCTTTTAAACTCCTGCCAGTCAATCAACTGCAAGCATAACAATTAATCAGGTACTCATTCACAAAATGACAGGGACACGTCACACCTTGCCAATCTAAAATTGTTTACTGTCTTTGAAAAGGCTTATGACCATGTCCAGGGATGTATTTTGTGAGGGGTGCTGTGAGAGGACACAGTATTTTGGTGGCTTTTAGCGTCTAATTGATCCTTGTGTGCCCAAAGCAAGAGCTGTGTATGTGTTTCTTGGCACAGAGTCAGTCTTGTTCCCTGTGCACATCGGACTCCACCAGGTCTGCTCTTTGGATCTCATCTTTGTTCTTTCACACACGATGTGTCTGTTGGCTTTTTCAGGCCACAAACTTCAATCTGCACTGGAGTTGTTCACAGCTGAGTGTGAAGCAGCTGGGATGAGACTTAGCTCTTTTAACTGTGAGACCATGGTTCTCACCCGGAAAAAAAAGATGGAAGTACTGTAAATATCAAGGTGACTTGTCTACAAGCGATAGCAGGATGGAACTTGAGATGGAAAGGCAGATTGAAACTTCTGTACTGCTGTACTGTGGGTTGTGCTCCAGTCTATTATGATGTAGAAAGAACTAAGCCAAATAAAGTTTTTGATTTCCCAGTCTGTCTAACTTCAGACACTCACCTATAGTCATAATATATGGATCATGATTGAAATAACAAAATCATACAATTTGATGAAATTAACTTCTGGTGATTGGACTCAAAACTCCAGATATTTTCTGATGTCGATTGGGATAAAGTTCCACATTTAGACAGCAACACCAAGACACCTTGAGTCAGCTGTAGCTGTCATGCCAGGCGAGTATATGGTGCTTTAATTGCAAGCAAGTAATTGAACACACATGCACTTTTGGTCCTTAACTTTCCCTAAGGGAAGCTAAGCTTCCACCTCATAGTAAACAGTAACCCATCTCCGTCTCCCATGAACAAAGTGCTCATGTAACACATATATTCCTTTTTAGAAATGATCTTTAACTGAACTGGTTAAGTAGCACAACACAGTATAATGCTATTAGCAATCTGCTGTTGTCCACCCCTGAATGCATAGGATAAACACTGCAGCCTTGCGTTCTGTACATGTGTGCTTTCACACTTGTAAAGTACTTCACACCCCTACATGGGGGTGAAACCAGGTTTCAAAAAGTGCCAGTGTGAGAGACTTCAATCACTGGTAAACAAGCAGCTGGATAACAACAAAAATATTATTGGTTACCTGAAGAGCGGCTCTGTGTAAATGGGGCCTTACAGATAGGGTGAGAAGTTCCTTCATCCAGGAGGAGTTCAAAGTACCAGAGTCATTTGAGGTGGTTTACACATCTGATCTGAAACCTTTAAACTATGACCTAATCTTGGATAAGTGAAAGACAATAGTGGATGAACAGAACACACTTTTATGCTACATGAGGAGCAACTGGGAAAAAAAAAGTTAAAATTCACTATTTTGATTTAAGCATTTGTTGTTCCCCCTGGTTTGCTTGTGGTGGACTTGACAATATTATATACCAAAGCTGTGACAGAGATATGACATTTTATATATTGAGTAATGCCCTGGGACATTACCTTTTTTTATTTTGGTCATGCTTGAAAATGCAAAAATCACAGTTGGAACACTCTGCAATATTTGACACTGACAAATGACAGCTCATGTTATAATGTTTGATACAAGATTTCTTCTGTTTGGTGTATGTTTGCTACATGTTGGAGACACATGCATTCACAGACAGTTGTAAATGTGTAAGCTGATGCTCTCAGGGGATGTATGGTTGCTATATAAAATTATGATATTGTGTATCACACCATAAATATGGAATCTGACTACTATTCTGAAATGTTGCATATACCACATGCTACATTTTGCTTCAAATAATTTATTAGAAGCACTACACAAAAGTATAAAGGCCTCACAACAAAATAATGTATTTAATTCTCATGTCGTTTCTTCCCTTGTTTGTTTGTCTTTTTTTAACTTTATTCATTTTAGGTCATCCAGCCTGTACCACCTGGCAGGAGAACAAACAATGGAAATCACCAATGCACAATGTCCCTCTTCAGCAATTAAAGTTAATGACTTCAAATTACAGCTAAAGTTGTGAAAAGAAACAAATTAATACCTAAGAGCGGGTTTTCCACTTGTTTGACAATTTTGTGGGGGATTTCTTTCAGATTGTTTCAATTGCTACAGACACTGAGCAGGAAAAATGTGAATTTTTCTCATGCCCTCCACAATACGGTTGCTGTTACTGCTGAGATTTTGATGGTAATGACTTTCTCATATAGCAAATCGGCCTATGGATTGTAGGCTGACAGTATACTTGGACGACAATTTGTTGATCCTCAGATGAGCTGTTGGCTTTGGGTTTATCGATTTTGTTTCTCTGTGTGTGGTTCCTGTGCAGTCTCATATGAAGCTGTTACAGAAGGTCATACCCTGTTACAAATTTAGACACCTTACCTGGTCAGAAGAAAAAAAAAAAAAAAAAAATTCACTTTGAGTGAGCTTGTTTGGTTTGATACCTTATCACTGTTTGATGTCTCTGGACAAATATAAAGAGTTTATCTGATGCTTATTTTTCTTTATTACATATTTGCTCTTATGCTGAGAATTATATTGATGGCCTCTCAATTGATTGTTTATTTTTCTTTTTGTAAATGTGCACCGACTGTTTTTTCCATGTAGGTTATATTGAATTGCATAAAACAGAAATGAGTTCTATATTCCTTTTGATATTTGTAGCCCTCAGTAGCAGAGTTTGAGAATGAATGAAAAAAGGTGGATTGATTTGATATATGTGAGTCCCCACAGGAAAATCAATATGCGCACCACAACCCATGATTGACTTAACAGCACATGCCAACCACCTCTGAGTGAGTGAACCTCAGAGTTGATGACAGCAACCAGCGCTGTTTGTTACATACAGTCTGCTGATATGATCTTGGTGCCCTGGTTTTTACTTCGGCACAGCACACACTCAATCAGCTCCTCCCCAGTTGGGCTATAATTACATTGTTGTGGTGGGTGGTTATCATTTCACACTTTTCTACTTGTATGTGTCTTCCAAGCTTCAGCATGGGTCCACTACCATTTTTTTTTTGTGGGGAAATATTGATCTTTACAACAGACAAAAGGAAATACTATATATAACCCCATTTTTTATGTCACTGTTTACATTTTAAAGCAGCATTTCTTAGTTTCAATTGGAATTTAGGTTTTATGCTGTGCGGTGGATTATTTGTACATTGAGAAAAGTTTAGACACGTAGTCAAACTTGCAGGACATAACATTTCACTTTCTAACTTAATGACCTCCATTTTATGCTAACTGAACTTGTGGATGCACCTATCAGTCTGTCTTTGATTGTGTTCTTTTTCTGGGTATTCAGCTTATATCCTTACTTAAATGAAAACATGACAAGACCAAGCAGCTTTATAACAAATATGGATTATAATTGCTTTTTTAGGGATGAAATGAATGCCAATGTTTTCAATAAAATTAATCTTCTTAGTTGTGGCAGGACTTTTGAAAATGGACAGTGCAAAGCCTGTGGGTTATTGCCTCTAAGCAAGCAATTTAGCACAAAGTTGGAGCATGAAAAGATTCTGCCATATACTTGCACAGGTCTGGCTTGTAAATTAGCTAACCACATTTCTACAAAGACACCCAAAACATTCTTTCACGTAACCTATTTCAATCTAGCTTTAATTTACGTTGGCTGTATTTCTTTCCTTCCTATTTCTTCTGAGACATCTCCGGTGAGAAACAAAGCCAAGAATTTTAGCCCTAAACCTTTTGATAATGTCAGTATTAAAATGTGAACTGCATTATAATCATTTCAAAATCATGGCAGGTTTTAAACATTCACAGATAATTAATGAACCATGTCGTTTAAACCACATAAGCACACCCCTACACACACACACACACCCCCCTGTGGGAGCTTTTTCTCTCTTAAGACTCCCTGTTAAGGATCTTAAGGTTGTGTGTATTTTCATTTATTTCCTCTTACAGAAAATGTGAGATGTTAAACTGATAAAACTGAATTGTGAAACTAAAAATATTTGGCCAATCTAAAATGAAATGCTTAGAGCTCCGTCTCCACAAAACTCTGTCCAAACATTCTGGTAAATTAAAAGGCAAAATCTTCTTTCCTTTTCTAACTTGGTAATTTAATTTTGCTTTGGTACATGTGTGAGAAATGCAATAGGGTAATATTGGCCCCACAAAACAAACCTGGTTCCTGAAAAAAGGTTCATGAAGTGAAAATATGCCGTTAGTTAAAATTATGAATGCTTTGAAAGGAATTAAAGCCTTAAGAACATTGCAAAGTGCCATGATGCAGTCATTCACTTAATGTGTAATGTTAAATTATAGCTATAAATTTAAATAGGCCAACTCAAACATAAGCTTAAGACGATCGTTTTTTAAAGGAATTATTATTTAATATAGAACTAAAATCTAAGAACTGCATTAAAAGCTACATAGGTTCTACAGTAGATCTACAATACGGTATCAAAGGTGATGAATTTGCCACACCAAAACACTTGAATCTTTTTACTTTTTGAGAAATATAGTGAGATTATACAACAATATAATGACTTAAGAATAGTTACTGCTGATATTTGGATTTTTAAAAAATCATTTTATTGTGCCAGTATTTGGGAATAATATGTGTTTAAATCATTCTGAAGTTGTTTTGATTTCAAGAGAACTTATTGTAGTTGCTGTAGTTGAGTGAAGCATACACAGCAGTTAGGAAAAAGCTGTTTGTGGTAATTACAGTATGAAAATGGATGGATGGATGGAAATTTTTTGGTACATCAGGCTTTAAAAGTCATACTTTCCCTCCCAGACAGTTCAATTGAAAACCCGTGGATTAATGTTAGAATAAACATAGGAGATGGGTAATTATAGGAGACAGTCTGCAGTAGTCAACAAAAACAACAAAATTATCTGTTCAATACTGGGCTTGCCTCACATCCATTGACATAGAAGTCATTTATTGGTAAAGAGAAGACTGGATTAATGTGTATGACAGAAACTTCTCAAAGTTGAACTACCATTAAAACAAGCAAACACACACAAGAAAATGATTTATAAATGCTATAGCACTTTATCTAGTCCAACAACACTTCACATTACATTCAGTCATTCACCTATTCACACATTGATGGTGGTAAACTAAATTGTAACCAGGTGCGCTGGAGACATATTATACAGCTACCATACAATCAACACCACCAGCAGATGGACGTAGAAGGGGATTTGAATCAACAACCCTCAGGTTACAGGACGAACTGCTACCTCCTGACACACCATTAATTAGTAATAGCTAGTAATAATAAAAATGTCATTTGTACTATGTCAACCTCAATGGATACTGGTCATCAAAAATTTCTTTAACTTTAGAAAATAAAACAGATTAGAGTAGAACATAAATATTTACTGTCCTTCAATGGAGAAATGTATGTGCCACAGCAGCAAAGTGAGAGCCAATAACAGCAAAAAGGTCATATCTTTAAGGTTACTCAATGTGCTGATGGTACAGACCTAGTACTTAGTTAAAAACAGATCCATCATTAGATTTATTCATTTGCAAAATTAGCTCTTCAATTTAGAGGTTTAAAGTCCTCTCTTTGTCAAAGGGAAAATATACAGTTGCATACTGTTTTTGTTTAATTCAGGGTTACCGCAAGTAGAACACTTAAGTCAACAAATAAGTACAACATTGTAAAATACATTACCAAATTACTGTGACATTTACTGTAACAATTGTTACAGGAGTTTATCTAGCAGAATATTCATGTCAGAATATAATTCAGAATAAAATCAATTACAGAAAAAAGACATGCCATCTAAGTTAGTTAATATTGCTTTCTTAAGGATGACCTAAAATGATCAAAAGGAAAAAGCATCTTATCTTTTATTGTTGCTCTTTTTCAATGCATGTGACTTTTCAGTTGGATTGATAATGCATACATTTTGCTATAGCAAGGAGAGGTTGGGCTGGAGAGGTCATTTAACATATTTCAAACACAAACCCTGCTCCCTACGTGCAGCCATTCATTGCAGCTTTGTATTGTATGCTTGATAAAAATAGCCATGTTCTACAGATGATAAAAACATTGTGAGTTAGCTACAGTTAACCGATGATTAGAATTTTCCCTTTGGAGCACTGTTGATAGTGTTTTCTCCTTTCTTGTTCCTTTTCACAGTATTCACTCTCATTGTTGTTGTAATTGTGGTTGTGGTTTTCTGTAGACCAGAGGAAAGACCAAATTGTGAAGAAACAGAACTGGTATCATGGAGTGTGCAGAGTTTTATCATGTTTTATTTTACTTTTCTTGTCTATGTATAAGTTAACAGCCAGAATGTTTTGGTGAGCATCATACAGAGCTCACATGAGAAATAAATCATATTTTAACTGCTATTGTTTTTTAGGAATTATGTCTGTATGGGTTTTTTAACTTCAATAGAAGTATTCTAGCTCTATCCCAACTTTTATCTTTCCAGTTTTAATCATACCAGCTAAGAATTTGGAAAATGGTGTCTAGTTATGGTCATTAACAAGAGCATCAATATGTATAGAGACAAAAACAACCAACTGCTGCAGCAGTGCCACAGCTGAAAGCTTGGCAGTGTGAATACACATATGCAGCTGCCAAGCAGTTTAGCAATGCTCATACGATACACACACGCCCTTCTGTTGGACTGAAGCCAGCTGAAATCTGATTTCATGAGCATATTCTGAATTCCACATCGTAAACCTCATGAATTAAACATTGTTTTAAATATTTCTCATAAAATGAAACACTACACTCTAAGTGAATTCGTGAAGAAGAATTTATACTGTAGGATCTGTTCATGTACTGCAGCCAAAGCAAACAAGATATAGACACCAGAATTCCAGAAAAAATTTATGTTTGGAATGATGAAGCCCAGCAGCAATAGCTCAGAACGTCTCATCCGAGTGTGAAATACACGTGCATGCAATAAATGTCTTGCTCTTGGCTGAGTAAATTTACAATTAGAAACATAAAATAAGTGCAAGAGTAAATGCGGAAAGCACAAAATTTTAAATCATTTTGCCCCAGCATTCAATTAACTATTTAATTACAGAAGTCAGGTACTTTTTTTGTGAAATAGAAATATTTTCAATATGACCTGATCTCTTTCATTTTTAAGTCACCTAATTGAAGGGCAATGACTTTAGAAACTGCAGTTCTTTTTGTCGTATAATTTAAGCCGTCGTGAGCCACTTGATGTGAACATTCGAGTGGGGCAGTTTGCTGTAACTGCAAGACAGTTATGTAGAGCAGGGTGCTACAAGTTAGTTTCAAAGCATTTCATTAAAAACAATCCTGACTTGCTGAGGGGCCTGGTTTAAAAACTAAATGCTCTCTTCCCTACTGTGCTCCATGAAAAAGAAAAACAGTTTATAATCAATAATTTACTTTTGTTGCATCAACAGTTTGGACTGCAGGGCTGTTGTAAAGAGTCTGACAGAACAGTTGGAGAACAAATTCTGGAAGAGACCAAATTTAACAGCTTTAAAGTTTTAACATTTTATTTGCTTTATTTTAGACAGTAAGTTTACTTTTTAATGGTGAATATTTGCAACTGCACAAAGAACTTTAATGCTATAGTTGTTCCATACTGAAAACTTTAATGTCCCCAAGCTTTAAAGGTACTTTAGCATTAAATCTATTGTCTCTTTTATAAACGTATTTACATCAAATAAATATGAGAATTTATGTACTATAAGGGTTGCAACTGTTAACAGTTACATACCAAAGAAAAATAATGTTGTTTCAAACATGTATTGAAGCAGATATGGCTCAGATAGAAGCTTTAGCAGATATCTTCACTATTATTGTTTGTATTAAACAGTGATTTAATGGTTGTTGTGAGAGTATGACAACTTTATCTAGCATCAGTCATTATAAAATGACTAAGTATATTTAGAAATACTTTTAGTATTTGTGGATATACTAAAATAGTTTATCTGATCTCCTAAAAGGAATAATTTTGAAAATTGCACCTAACTGGTCAACCAACACCGACCTGACTAACCTGTTCCACAAGTAAGGGATTAATGGTAATGGTACGTTTATTGTTCCCAATGGGAAATTAGTTTGTAGCATATTCACATATCAAAGAATGTGACAAATCTGGGAAAGTAATAGCCGTTGCCATGAAAGCTTAATCAAGTGAACATAAAGATCACTTGATTAGCAACCATCAGGCATGGAAAGTGGTTTGTGTTAAGACTGATCGGTCAGTTGAGCCAAGAGAAGGATGCCAGAACTACCAATCACTTGCATAAAGGTTGAAACAGCACTGAGCTAGACATCATGCACACCACTCCTATACTTCTAAAGGACTGCTCTCTAGTGCAGGTTGGCTCATCATGAAGATATTCCCTAGAATCTAAGTTTCATTCCTGTTATCCACCTTTTCAAAATATTTCAAACTTAAATATTAGAAATCAGATTTAGGCAGGAAAGTTGTTGTTTTTTTTCTGGGTTCTGCAAACCAATGAGGTCCACCTAAATTTTATTATCACTGATTACTGCAACAGCATCTTCACAGGTCTGCTCAACAAATCAATCAAACAGCTGCAGCTGATCCAGAACGCTCCTGCTCGCGTTCTCACTAAAACCAGGAAGATAGAGCACATTAACCCAGTTCCAAAGTTCCTACACTGGCTCCCTGTAGCTCAAAGAATAGACTTTAAAATACTGTTGTTGGTTTATAAATCACTGAACGGCTTAGCACCACAACACATTAAAGATCTGCTGTTGTTGTATCAACCTTCCAGACCCCTCAGGTTCTGGTTCTGGTCTGCTTTGCATCCCCAGAACCAGAACTAAACAAGGAGAAGCAGCATTCAGCTTATATTAACCACAAATCTGGAACAAACTTCCAGAAAACTATAAAACATCTGAAACACTGACTTCCTTTAAATCTCGACGAAAAACCCACCTGTTTAGAATGGTATTTGAAACATAATCAATTACGAATTTAACGATGGTACTTGACTTAATGTAATGTTTTGATTGTTGATTCTATGTTGCATGACTTCGTGTTTTTGTGTTTGTTATGATGTAAAGCACTTTGAAATGCCTTATTGCTGAAATGTGCTATACAAATAAAATTTGATTTTTTGGGGGATTGATCACTTATTATTTCAAGTTTTAATGTTTCTTTTCTGATGATTAATTCTTTCTTAAAATTTAATCGATGTACTATTTATTTTGTCGTTATAGATATTAGTTTTGCTGCTTTTGTTTTGTTTCTTTGTTTTAGGTCAACCATATGAAATGATAATGGTAATAAAGTAAATACTTGATATTAATCATATTCATAAATTATTTTAACATTTTTAATAGGAGTGTTCGTCTTTTACTTGATTTTAGATACATCATAACTTTTATGCCTTGTAATAAAAATAAGAATAACCTATTTTGTAAGTATCATAACACTTTCACTCTTTTTCCAGGTAAAAGACATGTCTCCTGGGTTGTGTTGTCACTCTGTCTTCCTTCTTGCCAGACCACATGTTTAGCTTCAGATCAGAGGATGAGTTGAACATCCCTTCTATTGGTTGCCTCAAGGACATTTGGCCAGCCTGCTATAGCAGGAAATATTTCACTTTTTGGGGCCACCTGAGAACACTGGATAGTTTTGTACTTTCTTTTAAATACCACAGGAAAAATGGCCATGAAGATAAAAAAAATATGGCCTTGTAATTAAAGCTTTGTTGAATGAATTTAGATATAAAAATTGTTTCATACTGATAATAGATCAGTAAGTATTGTAAGGTTCTTAAACCTTACAATAATATGCGCTAAACACACAAACAAAAAAATAAGAATTATTTCTTGTCCACTTAGGGCTGTCTGTTTAATGCTACCTTAATTTATCAGAAGAAACAATATTGTGTCTTAGTTACTTGAAAACAAGAAACACATTAACGTGAATGATTTTTCAAACATCTTCCACATGGTTCCACAGTGGCTACAAAATCTTGAAGTTGTGTTGAAATATTTAAGAGCTTTTTGTTCTTTGCCTTCATGTTCTTTATAGTTTACTTTGCCGGTGCCATCTTCTTTGCTGCTGTGTGTTGGGGAAGCAGCATCAGAGCCAGCGACTCTAATAGACTGGACAAAATCATCAGGAAAGCTGGCTCTGTACTGGGACTAAGGCTGGAGTCCCTGGAAACTGTGGTGGAGAGGAGGACACTGAAGAAGGTTCTGTCTATTATGGACAATAAACAGCACCCTCTCCACCACATAGTGGACAGACAGCGGAGCACCTTCTCACATAGACTGCTCCAGCTCCGCTGTCGTAGGGACAGATACAGGAAATCCTTCCTGCCACATGCCATCTCACTGTACAATAAAAGCTAAATCACTGTTCTGCACTAATCAGTCCGATTTTGCACAACTGCACTATGGCACACTTGCTGTACATATATTTACATATACATATCTGCATTTTTTAAAAATCTTTGCAAGGACTGATCTTAAGTTGCTTTTTATATTAACAGCATTTCATATTTTTACAATTTATAGCATTTTATATTTTATTTTTATTTTATCTACAACTACTACTCAGTGGTAGTTGTTATTGTGTCTTGTCTCTATGCTGTAACTGCGAAGTAATTTCCCTGCTGGGATGAATAAAGTACTTCTATTCTATTCTATTCTAAAAAGGAAAAAAAAAGCTTTCAAAGGAGAACATAGTTTGTTAATATTGTTACTTGCATTTATACATACAGAAACAATATATATTTACTAAGTAATCAATGATAAAAATGTTATCATTGATTACTTAGTAAATATAAACTATTCTTACTTTTAGTTTCCATTATCGTTCTTCAACATATTACCCCAGAATGAGCAGAGGTTTACATACATGCTTCTACCTTTCCTAGGTCAGATATTTCTGACCACCTTCTATGGGTGGTCAGAATGGTATTTCACATCTGAATTTTACATCAGATGTAAAATTCCCTAATTAGCTACACTGTGTCAGTGTATAGATATTTCCGCTTTCAGTCCCTTCCACATGGTTTTCTTTCATTTTAACTTATAGCAACCCATAACAAATTACAATTTACTGTTTTGAGTTTTTGCAAAACATCATTTAAACAAAATCAATCAGTTGCTGCAAGTTGGTGATGGGTGGTGAAATAAGTTATGTTTAGACCATAATGTACAAGGTAAAGCAATGCATTCTGTGTTTGTGACTTGCAAAACTAATTAAACTTAAGCACCTTTTAAAATGTACTCATTCATCACAACTTCACCCAATTGTCCAAATATGCAGTAAAAATCAGAAAAGCCTTGAGTAAAATGCTTTTGCAGATATGCTTGGTACAATTCACAATCAGTTCAAGGTATGCAGTGAGGTTTGAATGTTCCATTACCCTCCTCCCCCCATTTATTCCTCACCATCAGCTGTGGCTATAACATCAGTCAGTACATTACCAGTGGGGGTGAGGCAGAGGGAAAAACAGATTTCATATATGACAGGTCTTATCTGTCCTTCACTAAACACATTTGCAGGTAGGGAAGGGTATGCCAGATTAGTCTATGCATCATGTGGAAGATGAGCGACAAGGGCAGCTGCCAATAGCCCTATGCTTTATTAAAAATCGAGATTTCTTTTTTTTTTATTTTTACAAATGCCGTTTTTTTGACACCAAACACTTTTCCCAAACATTGGGGAGTTGCTGGGTTTATAGACAGAAGCAACTCTTAAAAGAAAAAAAAAGAAGAGCATTTTGTTTTTTAATACTTTAGTTTTTATATTATACGTTTACAAAAACAACATGACTATGATTCATACAAGCTGTGCTGTAACCTTGTTAATTAAGGGGAACATTAAAATCAGACAAGTCTCAAAGGATTACATAACAAAAAAAAAACTAATCATGTAAATTATTTGTATTGTTTTCTATTGCTTTGGCATTTTTCAAGATGGGCTTATTCCTAAGTAGCATTAAGGAAAAAACAATCTCATAAATGAAACTGCACTCCATATTTTAGTATCCAATTTAAGAATGTTGGGGAACCTCGAGACGCAGACTGTTCAGTATTGCTTAATCATCTTCATGGTCACAGAGGTTGCAGGAGGATGGAGTCTAGCCCAGAAGTCAATAAGTGTGGAGCAGTTTGCCAGGCCTTCACATGCCAAACAGGCAAAACACAAGAGAGACATCTATACATGTGCACACCTAAATTCGGATGTAAAATTCCCTAATTAGCTTAATATGCAAGGTTTTGTATTGTTGAAGAAAAATAGTGTACCCAGGGAAAACCAAGACATGCATAAGGAGAACATGTAAACTCCACACAGAAGGCTAATATGCTTCTATGGTTTGAACAAAGCAACTGAGGAAACCTCTATGCCACCTAGAAGATCAACTTCCATTCATGCTATGAATTTTTTTCCTCTAAACTCAATACTATGGTTTACAGTTTTAGAAGTACATTTTAAAAACATTTAACTGATTTGCATATTAAATAAGCTTCAGATTTACTAGCAATAACAATGTAGTAATGGACGTTTTCCTTTTTCAGCCAAAGGACTGTTCCTAATGTTGCCCCAGCTATGAGAATCCTTTTTCAGTTCAAGTACTGAAATTGTAGATAAAATTAAATGTAAAGTAAAATTTCATTGATAAAATTCATCTTTACTCTTGGCATATAAATACTGACACAAATCATCCTGGGGTAATGCATTCCCATTTGTATATAATTGATTATAAAGTCATATACAGTATGACTTTACTGTCATACTGCATATGACTTTATAAGTCATATACAGTATTCTTCTCTTCTGTTTACATACATGTGAAGTAACCTCATGTAATCTGATCGAGCTGATAATAACACTTGTCTTCTCTGGTGTCCATCCTGTGAAGAATGACTGTTGTGAACTTTTAATTTAATTTAGATCTTTTACGCATTTAGATCTTTTACGCATTACGCATCAGCATAATGTGCTGATGCGTTCACAAGATGTTTGCATTTGGCAGTAATGGCTTAAAGATATAAGTGTAAATCAAATGGGACTCACAAGAGGCCTTGCATGCTATCTGTACAAGTAATATTTTAAAGCTTTTCCACAGTGGTCAAATATGAATACGTATATCAATATCAACTGTATGTTCTCCAGGCCCATGTGTGTTCTTCCCACGCATATAGCATGGGAATATAGCATGTATATTCCCAAAATATACATGCTACTTTAATTGACCTTCTTAAATTGTCCTTTGGGGTGAGTATTTGTAAGAATGAATGTTTGTCATGTTTATCTCTGTGCTGCCCTATGATGGACTGGCATCCTGTCCAGGACATACCTACATTTTGCCCACTGACCACTGCAGATATGCACATCTCATGACCGTGCATGGATAAGCAGGGTGAGATATAACATAAGATGGGTGGATAACATTTTTTATTTATTTCTTAAACTTTTTTAAATTAGAAACTTACACCTTTTTTCTTATTATTATTAAGGAAAGTTCACTCTTAAACCATATGACCTGGGCCAAATTTGCTGGGTTTTGTCCCCCAAACTAACAATATGTGGCAGTGCTAGTTCAACTGAGTTAGGTTTGTAGGCCACTTTGTACTCACACACCTTTCTTGGCTGTTTCTGTCAGACCTAGTTTGAGATTTTGTGATGGCCCCTTAAAACAAAATTATTAACTAAACAGATCAACTTTGAAACTTAAGCTCTTTTTTTTCTTTGCTTTGCATTATCTGTTATTAGTAAATTGAATCAGTTTTTTCTATCTTTGCCAAACAAAAGAAAAAATGGAATTATTTTGGAACACAAACTAAAAAGACTGTTTTTCAAGGTGAGAACCCCACTTTTTAAATTACTGACCATGAAACTGCCATTGTTTATAGGCTCGACTCTAAATAGATAATAACACACCTCAGTGAATGCCATTTAATAAACTTGAAGAAACCCCAGGAGAAAACAAATGACATTCGAATAAGGAAGTTTCTAATCTGTGTATGTATTATATAAGTTTATCTGAGTAAAGGTCAAGCTCATTTCACATCCATTATATTTGCAGTAGTATTGCTAAAAAAACCCCCACAACAGCAAAGCTGAAATACTCTGCCGTTTTACAGTGCATAAAGATATAGGTAACTGTGCTGTGAATTGAGGATACTTGCATCCTTGGATGTAAGGCATCAGCATAGGAACCACATCAACTCTCTATGAGTTTGTGAAAATGATGTCTGTTGGGAAAAAAAGGACCCATGAAACTTTATTTTTATTAAACAGGACACTGGCCTTGATTGTGAACCTCTTGCTGTCTGCAAAATTCTCATTAAATTGGAAGTAAAGTTGATCAAAGCTTGAAAAAACAGCCCCATGACACCAACTTCAGCTACAGAAGGCTGTGCACAAATAGATTATTCTGGCAAACAGATGAATAACAGTGATAGACTAAATATGACCAATATTGGTTGGTGTCTTACTTATGATTGTGTCTACATAGATATTTTAATTTTTGAATGAGAATGTGATAAGTTTTATCAGCATCCAAAACAGAAATAAACTGACTGTGGTTTACAAAATGTGGTGTGTCTTCACATGGGCCTTTATGAAACCATATCATTACATAAGATTGTCTTTGGCTGTGATGGTTAAGCAACATTTAAAAAGAAAAGAATCCGTTTTCACATTTCAAGTAGGGGGTAGGAGAGTTATTGGCAGCTTCTATTGTTTTCAAAGACATTATGATGTCTCCAATGAGCTCCTTGCTTTTGAACCAGTTTTATTTTAGAAGTAGTCCAGACTGAACATAAAATATGTTATTTCTGTGGTGTCATAAATCTCCATTCTAAAAATCAGGGAGTTACTTTCCTTATAAAAAGAAATATCAAGTACAAAGTAGATCCTGTATCGTTTTTATAGTCTTGCAAGGTAGTATACCTGCTCTGGACATGTGATTTTGATTTGAGGATGTCGTCCACCAGGCAGTGTAACAAACAGCAGCACAACCAGTAAACAATGACATGAATGATGGACACAGTGTGTAAGCTGTCAGATCATAGGCATCATATCCCTGTCTTGTCTACAGTTGGTCCCACATATCTCTACAGGTGTAACATAGCTCAGGTGATGGATTAATCAATCCAAAAGCAAACACAGGTATGCTGCTTAAAGAAGGCAAAAAGGTCAACAATAAACATTACCGTTTAAGGATGATATTAAAAGAGTAGATTGGTATATACGTCAAGTGCTGCATATTAAACTGTATTTTCTTCCTTTAATTAAAACCCTACATCTACATACTAAGTAAACCCCAAGCTGCCCATTTTATCAGAGGCTATGAGACAGAACTGACTGAAAAGAAGAAATCAATGTACGGAACCTATATTCAGGTGAGAGTTAAATTATTCCTTATCGTGTTTTCAACCAGTTAAATCTCAAAGTTTCATAGTTCTTTACTTTGTGTTGCCGCAAGGAAAGTTAAAGTGATATTACAACTCATTTCTTGACCTTTTAAACATGCTTTTTCATATAACGATTAAGTTTGAGTTATTCTTATTCATCATGCTAAACAACCTCAGTGACAATATGGCTGAATCAATTATGCCATTTGAATTTGTAATAATTTTAGTTGGTATTTTATTCAGTGAAAGAAGTAAGATCATAAAAAGAGTAAACATCAGTTTGATTGTTAAAGAAGCTCCTTATCTTGGTTATAATTATGATTGATAAACAGACAAAACAAAAACACCTATGATTGTGCCAAACAAAGCAGCTAAAAATAAAAAAAGTGCTTTCTTCTGCTCTTTTCACTTATTGAAAGTTCAATGTTATGTGCATTTTCAGCAAACTAGACATTTTATGCCACAACAGCAATAACAGACAAAAATCTTCCCAGTAAAAACATGTCTATGGAGAACAAAAAGAATAGGCATAATGAAAAAAGAAGAAAATCAATGTAATCAGCAGTAAGGCAAACACAAAGGGTTTGTGTTGAAATTCATAATGTCATCCTGCAATTTCATAGCTCTACTTTTCGCAGCAATAAATAAAGATATACATTTTTGTTGGTGGTAAATAAAAAAATGCATTATGCACTGAAAAAGATACAGATAAACATCTGTTTTTAAGAAAAAAAGCCAGAGGAAAACAATAGAACACATTTTATGAGTTTAACCAAAATGTTAAGAATGCATTATTTTTATATTTATCAAAGCATTTCCATGTGCTAATATCAGTACCACAAATGTCACTGGATCTTAGATAACTCGTATGATGTTGAAAAAACTATTAAAAATAACAAAAAGAAGCGCAACAATTATTATTACATTAATTTTATATCACTACCATATCAAGGTGTTTTATCTTGTGCACACTTTTGTCTCTAAAGACGTTATTGGGTTTTAAAGTTTGATGTGAAAACCAAATCATGAATTTTACGTAATAACCCCATATTGCAGTGTATTGTAACAAGATGCTTTTATGCTTAATTGAAATTGAATGAAATAAAACCGACAGATGTGACTGTTTCCTTATGCATCATTTGATAAATTCTGATCTATAAAAGCTACAACGTTGTTGACTGTTACAGTCTAATTGATTGTTCTTGTTTTAGAAATATCTGACAAAAATAAATATTACTGCTACAAGCTGATAAAAGATTCTGACGAATGTCAAGCATTAGTCATTGATTTTCTTTTGCTTTTAAATGTTTTATTCCAGACTATGACAGGATCTGATTGCTTGAGTGGGAGTCCTTTCCGTTCTCTATGTTTCATTGTTTTCTGGTTGGAGAGAGCAGAGCTCATCAGCTCAGTCAGGACACTAGACCTGAGTAATTACAGCTCAAGGCTAGTTTATCCCACCACATTCCCTTTGTATCATCTCTTGAGTGATTGGAGCTGCAGGGGGATCACCGATGTAACAGGTCATTACTCATAAAAGTCGGGATAGGCAATATAGAGGCGATACACTGCAAAGTAAAAAAAAACACCTCCTGCTTCAAAGGAAAAAAACATGTATTGCTCATTTGAGACAGAAGATGGATCATACATGCATTAAATACTCACAAAGAGGGGGAGTTCTTAATTTCTTTGTTTCCGTGATAGTTCATATGAACTTAGTTTAATATAGTACATAAACATGAATTTTCTTTACTATTAAATTAAATGTTGGAGGCATACTACTGTCAAACGATACCGACGTCATTTTAATTATCGGCATTATCGTCTCTTCCGGCCTTTTTCTCTTTCTGTTAATGACACTGAATGAAAAAAAGGTTCAACTCTGGTGCTCTCCGCTAACCCCCCCCCTTCCTAATTTCCCTAGTGTAAAGCCCAGCGCACACTACACTATCCATTTTCAAAACCTGACAGATCACACATTAGTCGACAGAAATCCTAGGTATAACGGTTCGGTCCTGCCGTGTGGTGTCCAACAATAGGCACAAAATAATCGCTACAAGTCCAGTTAACTAATTTTAAAACCAGGCATTAATCAATGCTTTACTACAATCTACCTGCAATGCATGTGGCTAGTGTCAGCGTTAAGTCCTGACAAAAGAAAATATTATAACCTATTTAGTCACGTTAACGAAGAACTGCTGAAAAGTTACCGGGTTTATCAACTGCGGTAGCAATTTCGCTCCAACTCCTCCCCTTGTCATTTCTATATTCTTTGCATGTTGAATAAACATTAATGTTGTTTCCACATATCATTTCCAATGTCCGCTGGACTTCGGGTTAATATCCCCTCAGAAAGCACGGAGGAGAATCCAGCTTTCTGATTGGCTACCTGTCACATTCAACAGGCTGCGTTAAAGTTCCCAGAAGGGGAAAACCCCTGATTTGGATCGGAGCGGCCACGACGATCTACCGTAACACACCACACAATCTTAGAAAGATCAACGTTTTAAGATTGTTGTAAGGGGAAAAATAGGAGCAAAAAATCATGTAGTGTGAACTATTGCATCAGGTAGTCGATGTGCCCATTTTCTCTATTTAAATCTAATTATTACTGAAGGGCAACATAATATACAGACTTCATAATCTGCACTCTTTTGGTTGAATGCAGTATTTATTTCCACTTCGCTTTATTTTGTTTAGTTTTTTTTTCAAGTGCGTTTTTTGTTAATGGAGACTGAGAATCCATTTTATTTTTGTTGTTGGTTGTTTTGTTCATCAGCTCCAGTGTTAAGTGTTCTTTTGAAAATAAAGCGTATCTGTCTTTGGCAAGAAATCGCATGCATTATTACGTCATTTCCATTAAATCAGTGTAAAAAGGTCTTCAAACAATATTATCGTTTTTCGCAATAATTTTTGAGACAATTAATCGTTCAGCAAAATATGTTATCGTGACAGGCCTACATACTACTTTCTATGCAGTTTTAAAATTAGGTCTTAGACTGTTCCAGTTGGAAGCAACTGAAAGAGTTGCTACCAAACAAATACTCTATATTCTGGGAAAAACTCTACTATCATAAGAGCTTATAAATTAACACCTTTGTCAACACCAACATTAGGTTTGAATGATCTTTGTTTTTTTAGTTATACTGTACATGAATATTTATCTGCTGTGTGTTTAAATATAGACCACTTATAGGCCACTAATTTCCAGACCGCTTAGCGCACCTGAATACAAGTCACACCCACTAACTTTGAAAAGAATTTTTTTTAGATATATAGAAAAAAAATCTCTTTTTTAATATAAATGCAGGCCTGTAAGCCTGTCTTGTGTTAAGAAGGGCTCATAGACATGCAGTTTATAAACTACAAACATCTGCTGTATTTTTGCCAGATAAGCATTGCTCTCACACGGCATGCAATAATGGACTTATATTCATCGTCTTTAAACTTAGTTGGTATTTGGAAAAAAATCTCCCCCGCACCAAATCAGGATAGATTTATGTGTTTATGCTGTTTACTCCAAGTTCTGAATTTCTTATCTAAATGCTACAGGTAAAACTGAGAGTCTATATGGTCATGAAACATCTTTCCAATCTGTTGCTGATCAATTTTGACAAACCTTTTTAAATTATAGTCAGTTTCCTGTACTTAGCTCAAAGGATTGGGCTTATGCTGCTGCAGTCTATCTGACTCAATTGTGACATCTTACATACTTTCATTGTAACAAACAGTTATTTGAGCAACTGTTGCTTTTTTCCCCTTTTTGTCAGTTTGGCACAGAGTCTGAAAGAGATGTTTGTGGATTAGATTAAACTATTGTTGCAGCAAAGACCTCAAATGGACAAAAGCAGATCAGACTGAGTCATTTCTGAACTTGCTACAGCAGTGACAATAGTGGAAAGGATAGCACCAATTTCCTCCTTAAGAGGGATATTTTAAAAGCTATCAATACAAAGAGCTAAAAGAAAATATGGTTCAGCGAAGTCGATGCTTTCTCATCTTGGCTTCACTGTAGAACATATTTTCCGTGATGCTGGCAGTGATTTTGTGAACTTGTAACAGAGTAAAGTTTAGGCAAAAATCAGTTTCATCAAAACATGACAGAGGAAAATAAGATGCAATCTTGTTGCTATGTGTGTGTATGTTTGTTTACTTTGCATCTTATATTTATATGTTTTTGCATACATTTTGAATCATAAAACATTATCTAAGATGTAATAATTCTAGATTATAAGATAAGCTTGGACTTTTTAACTTATTGAATATGGATTAGATATATCATGTGAAGGCTTGGCATTCAGCTTTGTCAGAAAACAACATCTGAATGGTGTGCTAAAGGTTAGACAATGAGACTGCTTCCTTTGACCTGTATCTAAACCAGCATAATGATAGTTGGGGCTGTGGGTAGTGACCATGGCAACATAGGAGTTCATAAATATCCTGTGAGAAAAGAAGTAGAGTCAGTGTCAAAACACTAGAATCTTACATGACAGTTGCCACTAGAGCATAAAACCTGTGTACTGCAAGGTGTAGAAGTGTGAAATATGCCAATAAACCAAGGAATTCAATGACAGGAGGGAAAAAAAAACACCAGCTGAATCTATCAGTAACCAGTCATAAGATCCTTGTTGCCTGTCATAAATGTAAGACGCTGGGCATGATTCCTCCGTTTCAGGACTAAAATCTCTAAATCCTAACAACTCTACTATCGAGGCAAATCACTCGCATGATCAGATCAGTTCCCTTTTATAATGATCAAAATGGTTTTTTTTAGCGTCTTACTTTTCAGGGTGCACAATTCTCGATATGCAAAATGCACATGTTACCAAAATAATAAAAATCCCCGTGTTATTGTTAAAACATGTTATGAGACATCAGTAAGTACACACACACACGTTTGGCATTTCTTTTTTCACTATTTTTGTACATTTTCCAAACTGATGTTTAAAAAATGCCATTGGAGAGCAACGATTAATCCTACCATTTTGGACATACATGAAGTACAGTCATGTTGAGATAATGTCCACATTAGCGATTACCTATTTTGTCAAGCACAGTCAGACAACTGTGTTCTGTTTTTGCTTTTGCACTTATTGACAATGCATTGCCCATCTTGCCTTAAAACAAGAAACACTTAATGTGCAAACATGCTCTAAACAGAAAAGATTTCCAAGGACTCCTATAGCTAACCCATTTATGTGCAAATTCTGTAAATCAACAGAGTATACAGTTGAACAGACATGCAACCATGAGCACAACACCCAGCAGTGTTAGACGATTTAACAGAAAACAATTTTTATGCAGCTTAGTTATAAATATTCTAAGGTGCACCATTTAACATTCTCACATACACTGAAAGCAAATACTGGTACATTAAAATTTAAGAACTATTTCACGTTTTTTTGTATCTTTCCGTCAAAATGTTTCTGTATGTGTGGCTTACTGTAAAGAAATATGATTATTTTTAATCATAACTTAGCTTTGTTAGAATTTGATTTATTTTTAGTGTGTGGCATGACTGCGTTGTGCAATGACTACAAATAACTGAAAGTGCCAGACAGTCCAGCATGTAAGGCTGCAGGAATTTTAGATCTTTTTACACAGACACAGTTTCTGCTCCGAGATGTGGTATAGATCTCTCTGCTTGTTCTCCTCTGGTCACTGGCTTGCTTAATGATCTCCTTTTCCTTGTCATTCAATTGTATATAGTCACCAGTGTGACTTTTCAGCAGAAAGCATGACTTGTTTAAAACTAGCTTGTGGGCTCTCTCTGTCTCTCTCCCTCTCTCGAAGCAACCAAGCAAGCACATTTTTTGATAAACCAGCACATTTTTTAAGTACTTGTTTCTAAGATCAAAAACAGTTAAATTTATAGTCAGCCAGTAAAATAAGTATTTTACACCACAGAGAATTTCAAGTACGGTAAATATATTTCTAAAAGGTACAGCTAACATAAAATTTTCACCAGAAACCCTGGTTTCCATGCATGCAAAGAAATCAAACCATATATGTACCCCGTCTACCTTGGGCCCAAGACATCACCCCACCCTGTTAGTGACCATGGTTATGTGCTAATCTTTGCAGGTAAAACTCTTTCAGGACAGCTCTTCTTCTGAAAACTATTGTTGAATACAGGTCAGTTTTACATGATGTACCATCTACCGTTTAAAGGGGCAGCCGAAGCACATGGTGCCATTTTATAACACAATAAAATTACTATGTTACCTTCAGTTATCAAAATAGTGTATGTATCAAATGCGACTAATAAAAAATGTTCTTCTTGATTTCACACCTTGAAATTGGGTTTCTTTCTCTTTAAAAACTCATGCTCTTTCTGAAACTCTGCCTTCAGGAAGTCACAAAAGTGTCCCTCTATTAACCTTTTAATAACATGTTTAGCAGTGTTGCACTGAGAAGTAGCTCTTGCAGTTCCATGAGGTGTTTGCTAATTGCTGCTGGCAAATCTGAAGGAGCTGACTGGGGCAGCTACGGGCGAGGACTGTTCTGTGAGGCTGCAGCTCTGGGGAGGAGCTGCGACTCAAATGTGGAGGTAGGTCCAACCTTACGGTTTGCACTGGTGATTGGATGACATGGGAGAACAAAGGATTTCTGAAACATGCATGAAAAAATAAATAAATCACAGCAGAACACCAGGTATGTTTTTGATGAGAGAATAACATTATAACATGGTGTACAACTCAAAGTCGATCTTACATAATACTGCCCGTTTAAAATAAAAACTACAGCAGTTTAACTGCACCTCAAACAATAGTAGTATGAATCCCAAGAGGATGAATTCTCCAGTGTCAACTGCTAAGCAAAGGCCAAACATGCCTACAGACTGAGGATACAGAGTGGAAATTCAAAAGGGAAATGGTTTGAGAAAAAAGAAAATAATTGCTGACAATTATTTTACGTTTTTTCTAAACGTGGGGAAAAAATGACATATTTGCTGTGGTTTCAACTTCGATAGCAACAACAGATGTTAAACATCAATATGAGATGGAGGAAGAAAAGAGAGAGCGAAGGCAGACAGAATGAAGAACGAGTAGTTGACAGACATTAACAGTGAGGGAGGAAGTGACTGTGTGATATCAATAAGGTCCAAATGTTATAGTCATCATTACTACTTAGCCAAAATTTGTGTTTTCCCAACTTTGTTGTCATTTATAGTTGGGTGTTGCAAATTGACTGCCATATCATTACATTGCTAAAATTTATGCATACATCCATTAGCCTGCTGAGGAAAAAGATTAAGTAGACCTGATGCTAATCCATCATACACCATCATATAACAGACATTAACTATGCCTCAAATTAAGTACATTGTATGCCTACAATGCTTTGTAATTCACAAAAATAAAAACACGATTACTGTAAAGTTCCTGTGTGGCATTTAGTATCAGAATTGATCAGTGACAGAGTAGCGCCAGCAATTATAATGAGCACACTAATTACTATTTGTTAAAACTGAAACCGTAAATTTTTTATATATTTGAATTTTCTTGAAGGTTTTTATGAAAAATGAACTATTTATGTTCTGTTTCTTGAATTGTAAGTTATTTATTTCTTTAAAACAGTACATGAAGAGTTATAAAACTCATCTAGCATTTTTTTTGTTAAATGTTTATTATCTTAATAACAGTGTACACACATTTATGAGGATCATAACCACTGTGGGCCACCTGGACCACCTGGACCACAACTGTCATATTTTGGTACCAGTTCAGTCCTGAGTCACTATTTTGTCTGTGTATTTGTCTTAACATGCCACAACACAACATTATGTCAAATTAGCAATGTGTATAATATATTTTATAAATAAGAACACTGTATTTTTGACATATTGAATAAGGTGATTATCATTGGTATAAAAAAAACAATCCTTTTTGTGCAAATCAGTGAATTATGGGCACAAATAACTTCTTAAAACACATTTTATATTTTTCAAAATGATCTCTTTTTATCAACTGTTTTTCTGGTTTATAATTTGAGTTGCAAGTGAAGAGGCAATCCCATTGTACAAGCAAATTTCTTTTAACCAATTCTCCATTCGTTTTTACTTTTGACCTTGAAAATCAGTCACATCATATCATTTTGTTGGATTGTTTTAATTTCTGAAATGCAAAGGGAAGAGAGAAAATAAGGGAGAAGACTGTTCATTTCCATCCAGAGACTGTAAATAGCCAATAAATTTTGTTTTTAATAGACACTGGTTGAAAAGGTTTTCTTCAAAACAAGAACATCCATTTATTGGGGTTGTTGCTATGGCCTTTTCTCCTTGACCTTACTTTTTATACTCACATTTGAAGTAGCGTAAATCCCGGGAGGGAGGCGGGGAGAGGGTATCGGGGGGGTCCGGACCCCCCCAATCTTGGAAAAGTCTAGAATTGTCCCCCCCGCAAAAATAAATCATTGAAGAAAAGTTTGCATTTAAATAATATCAATATGAAAAGACAAAAGAAACAAAAGACAAAATAAATCTTTTATCTCAGAAAAAAATATGAATGAATTTTTAGGTCCCTGCTACACTGTGTTCATAGACTTCAGCTTTTTTGTCAAAGGTAGCAAACATTCATATTGAGATTCTTTAACTTTAAGTTAATTAGAAGAGTTTGAAACGGGAGGGAGGGGCTGAGCAAGCGGCCTACAGCTCTGTGTGGGAGCCGAGAAGAGAACAGATAGAAAAAAGAAAGTTATGGCTTTATTTCTCACTGTCTTCAACATAGAGCCTTTAAAACCACAAAATAAAATCTAAATATTTTTTTATATAAATCCTGGTGCTTTTAAGTGTTAACGTTTAAGTTATGATACTCCCCAGATATTCATTTCTATCTACTTGTTTGTTCTCAGTCACCCAGGACATGACAAAACTTAAAAAGGCTTAAAAATAAAGCAACTTAAGTTATTATCTAAATAATAACTTAGAACTTGTATTGAGAGCCATTTCAATAAATCAATGTTAATGAGGAATTTTATTAAGAGCAGTTACTCATTAAAGCTTTTTTTATTTAGAACCTTAATTATTTATAAAGGTGTAGTAGAGATTAGATCAGTCAGACTGAACAAAATTCACATAGAAACAACATTTGAATTTTAGTTTTACTTCTCAACAGTTTATTTACTGAGAAAAACACATGTTTGATGTGCATTACTGGTCATTTTTAGTCCTGCAGCTTGAATGTGGTTTAAAAACTTTTTAAACCATATCTTACGTTACATTTCACTGTAACTTCGCCGACCCCCCCCCCCAAAATTGCTCTTAAGAAATTTTCCTGTTCATGGTCCCCCCCAATAATGAGATGGGAGTTACGCCCTTGTAGTGAGACTTATTACATCTGTATCTTTATCGGATTGATATCTGGATATCATATCAACCATTACATTCAATCTAATGCAATGGTTTGCTTGATACTAATTAATTCTCAAGAGAAAATGATTTGAATCATAAAATGGTTCAAATAAAACTATATTTACCACACAATCTTAATCAGTATGCATTGATTACAACTGAAAGAGAATTTTGAATATTAGAAGGGATTTGTTATAGTTGTGCTAACTGTAAGTCACATGACTAGAGTCTAAAATATCTAACGGAGAAGATTAAAGAGTTAAGTCAACACTTGAAGCAATTTCCGTTTCCAGTTTATCAGCCAGACTTAATAATTGTGTCACTTGCATTGTTTGGCATGCAGCTCGACTCCTTTAATGACAGTTGCTGCCGATTTAACCTCAGTTAGCGCTGTAATTAACCAGTTGATGTTTGCGTGCTCTCCAACAACATCAGCACAGAGGCTGCTAGTTCCTCCATGTGAGTGTAATAAAAGCCTGTGTCTTCAGTCAGCATGAGAAGTATAAGTGTTTGTTTTGCTCAGATTATTTACCAGCTCTCTGGTCATTAACTACTCCTAACACATGCATCTTGATTATGATCCTTACAGCAATTATCTGAAATGTAGTACAAGTTTTGAGTCACTGGAAACAGTGGCAGAAATGAAGATGAATTTTGCTGAACATGTACACCATTTTAAGTTAATATGGATTAAGAAAGCTCAACAATATTATTTAAAATTTGCATTTAGAACACATGATAATCCATGTTTTGAATTTATATGACTAAAGTACTACTGCACTTTGAATATGAGATAGCTCTTAAGAAGTGCTTACTCAAAGCTTCTGCTGGCACACAGAAAAAAGGATGGTCAAAAGGCAGTATATTGTCTTTATTTTGTTTTTTTTTAAACAGACTGTACAGTTTTTCTTTAACACACAAAGCGGCGCTGTTCAAGTACAGCTGGTGAAACTCAGTCCCATTTAGCTGAGCTCTGATGCTACGGTGTCCCACTTTCATGGTTGGCCTTAATCTCTGCCCTTAGCTGAGGCAGATTAATCTCTGCAGCACTGACATTATCTGCTGTTTTACGTCGTGACACTACATGAAGAAGGAACTCCCTGCATCCTAACTTCTAAGCTCAAACATCACATCTGAGAACATTGGATGTTGATACCAAACCAAGAAATGTTTGCATGTATTTATTACCACTGCGTACATTAAGCAGCACTTAATAGTTTCCCTATTAAGTGTTTAAAATTGTAACTGTAGAAGTTGATTGAGTTTTAGTCCTAAGTGTGATTTGATAATTATTCATTGTGATTGAGATTTTTTGCATGTCTTAAAACCAACTTGTTGAAATTAATAAAAAGTACATAAATGCATTCAGTAAATTACACAGCCATGATCAATGTTGCTTTCCTTTCTTTCTTTCTTTACCTTCACACTGAGCCTGTGAAGTATTTAAATTGCACAGTGCATGTCAAGCTGGCTAATTAAATGCATTGGGTGGTAAATATTTACTTCTATGTGACTTGTGCTGCAGGTGCTGTGTCAACTACTGTGGACGCTGGGTTCCTGCCGCTCTCTGACAAGTATTTTCCATTAATTATCTTCATAACTTATAACACAGGAACTCTTTGAGATACCTTGTCAGATTTCAGAGCGAATGGAGAGATATTTAACTGAAAATAAATTATATGGATAGAGTTACCAGCTACTTTAAATGGTGACCTTAAATAAAAAACAACCAAAGCACATCTCATATTGAGTCTGTGCATTCTGCCCCTCCACTTTGTGCAAAACAATGAGAAGATATACAGAACTGTTTAAAGCCTTAAACAAGCCAAAGATATTG